>NC_143050.1:1342500-1525000 GCF_057628025.1 Oncorhynchus mykiss | reverse complement strand
TCACACCCTCTTAAGCATTTAGCCCCGCCCAATTCAGTATCGTTCACACCCTCTTAAGCTTTAGCCCCGCCCATCTCATTTCCCTCTCAGAGCGTTCAGAGCACACAGTTGACTCCCTGGCCGATGATTTGTTTACCTCTGGATGACATGAAAACAGCCTAACCAGCTCTGCTGGCAACAATTTCATTACGTTTTTTTGCCGACGTTTACTGACAGCGGCCATATTCAACGGGTGTTGTACACTTTAGCTTAAGACATGAAGCTAGCTAGCTAGCTAGATAAACAATGAACCTAGCTTGGTAAACAATGAACCTAGCTTGGTAAACAATGAACCAGGCTTGGTAAACAATGACCCTAGATAGGTAAACAATGAACCTAGCTTGGTAAACAATGAACCTAGCTAGCTAGGTAAACAATGACCCTAGATAGGTAAACAATGAACCAGGCTAGGTAAACAATGAACCTAGCTAGCTAGGTAAACAATGAACCTAGCTAGCTAGGTAAACAATGAACCTAGCTAGGTAAACAATGACCCTAGATAGGTAAACAATGAACCTAGCTAGCTAGGTAAACAATGAACCTAGCTTGGTAAACAATGAACCAGGCTAGGTAAACAACGTGTAAGATCACACATGTCATGTAACGTTACCTAACGAACCAGCCAGATAACGTTAGCTTGTTAAACAATAATGAACATAGTGCCAAATCATGTCGTTACTACCCTGCATGAATCTGCTGGGAGCTAACCAAACAGGTTCAATGTTAGCTAGCTAACATTAGGCTCTAACAAGCAAAGCAAACGGTTCTGGGATACGAATAATAACGTCATACACGTAACTTTAGGGAGCTAGGGAGCCAGCCAGCTAACGTTAGCTAGCTAGCTAACAGTACACTTTAGCTTGAAATAAGACCACTTTCTGTCAAAAATTGGGTTAGGGTTAGGGGTAGTGACACCTCTAGCACTGAGAAGCAGTGACTGAGACCACTGCGCCACTTAGACCCCTATGCCACACTCGTGCCAACAGGTCACAAATCCTGCTGCTGTGATGTCACACTGTGGTATTTCACCCAGTAGATATGGGAGTTTATCAAATTTGGGTTTGTTTTTGAATTCTTTGTGGGTCTGTGTAATCTGAGGGAAATATGTGTCTCTAATATGGTCATAGATTGGGCAGGAGGTTAGGAAGTGCAGCATAGTTTCCAACTCATTTTGTGGGCAGTGAGCACATAGCCTGTCTTCTCTTGAGAGCCAGGTCTACCAACGGCGGCCTTTCTCAATAGCAAGGCTATGCTCACTGAGTCTGTACATGGTCAAAGCTTTCCTTAAGTTTGTGTCAGTCACAGTGGTCAGGTATTCTGGTATTCTGCCACTGTGTACTCTCGGTGTAGGGACAAATAGCATTCTAGTTTGCTCTGTTTTTTTGTTAATTCTTTCCAATGTGTCAAGTAATTCTCTTTTTGTTTTCTCAATATCTGGTAGTGTCTAACTGTGTTGCTCTCTCTCTCTCTCTCTCTCTCTCTCTCTCTCTCTCTCTCTCTCTCTCTCTCTCTCTCTTATCCTCTATTCTTTTGTCTCTTCTTCTCTCTCTGACCCCCCTCCCCATCTAGATTGTGGAGTCTAAGAGGGCTGTTATGGAGGGGATGGTTCCACAGGATGTCAACGGGTTGAACAAATAAACCCCACATTATCTTAACACCTCATTGGCTACACACACACACACACACACACACACACACACACACACACACATACACACACACACACACACACACACACACCTCCTTGGCCCTGACCCCGGCCCTGACCCCTGTGCCCCAATGAAGATGAGACAGAGGGGTATACTGCAAGGCAAGATCAATGAGTTGGCAGTTAACTTTTATAAACAATCAGAAATAACTATTGATTTGCTGGTTAATTAAGAATGCTAAACTGTTTAAACTGATTATTTGAGTCAATAAGACCATGCCCATTTCAAGCTTATCATTCTAAAAATAAAAATAGTTATTTCATAATATTTAGGCAAAACAGCTGGCTTACTGATTAATCCTGCTTTGTAGTATAGAGAGACAGAACAGGTGGTAATATACCTGGGTTGAAGAGAGACAGAACAGGTGGTAATATACCTGGGTTGAAGAGAGACAGAACAGGTGGTAATATACCTGGGTTGAAGAGAGACAGAACAGGTGGTAATATACCTGGGTTGAAGAGAGACAGAACAGGTGGTAATATACCTGGGTTGAAGAGAGACAGAACAGGTGGTAATATACCTGGGTTGAAGAGAGACAGAACAGGTGGTAATATACCTGGGTTGAAGAGAGGGAGACAGAACAGGTGGTAGTATACCTGGGTTGAAGAGAGGGAGACAGAACAGGTGGTAGTATACCTGGGTTGAAGAGAGAGAGACAGAACAGGTGGTAATATACCTGGGTTGAAGAGAGACAGAACAGGTGGTAATATACCTGGGTTGAAGAGAGGGAGACAGAACAGGTGGTAATATACCTGGGTTGAAGAGAGGGAGACAGAACAGGTGGTAGTATACCTGGGTTGAAGAGAGAGAGACAGAACAGGTGGTAGTATACCTGGGTTGAAGAGAGACAGAACAGGTGGTAATATACCTGGGTTGAAGAGAGACAGAACAGGTGGTAATATACCTGGGTTGAAGAGAGGCAGAACAGGTGGTAATATACCTGGGTTGAAGAGAGACAGAACAGGTGGTAATATACCTGGGTTGAAGGGAGACAGAACTGGTGGTAATATACCTGGGTTGAAGAGAGAGAGAGTTTTATTGTTATCATAATTATACATGGGTACATAAATCGACAATGAGACTTTCTAAATGAATAGTATATTTGAATATATTTGAATATGAATGAATAGTATATTTGAATATATTTGAATATGAATGAATCGTATATTTGAATATGAATGAATCTTATATTTGAATATGAATGAATCTTATATTTGAATATGAATGAATCTTATATTTGAATATGAATGAATAGTATATTTGAATATGAATGAATCATATCTTTGAATATGAATGAATCATATCTTTGAATATGAATGAATCTTATATTTGAATATGAATGAATCTTATATTTGAATATGAATGAATCGTATATTTGAATATGAATGAATCATATCTTTGAATATGAATGAATCATATCTTTGAATATGAATGAATAATATATTTGAATATGAATGAATCATATCTTTGAATATGAATGAATAATATATTTGAATATGAATGAATCATATCTTTGAATATGAATGAATCTTATATTTGAATATGAATAAAATCTTATTTTGAATATGAATGAATAGTATATTTGAATATATATGAGTATTTGAATCTGATGTGTTGTATTCTGTCTGTAATGTTTCCCTCTGTGATCAGGGTGACTCCAGGATGCTGTATGGGTCTGATGTATTGTATTCTGTCTGTAATGTTTCCCTCTGTGATCAGGGTGACTACAGGATGCTGTATGAATCTGATGTGTTGTATTCTGTCTGTAATGTTTCCCTCTGTGATCAGGGTGACTCCAGGATGCTGTATGAATCTGATGTGTTGTATTCTGTCTGTAATGTTTCCCTCTGTGATCAGGGTGACTCCAGGATGCTGTATGAATCTGATGTGTTGTATTCTGTCTGTAATGTTTCCCTCTGTGATCAGGGTGACTCCAGGATGCTGTATGGGTCTGATGTGTTGTATTCTGTCTGTAATGTTTCCCTCTGTGATCAGGGTGACTCCAGGATGCTGTATGGGTCTGATGTGTTGTATTCTGTCTGTAATGTTTCCCTCTGTGATCAGGGTGACTCCAGGATGCTGTATGAATCTGATGTGTTGTATTCTGTCTGTAATGTTTCCCTCTGTGATCAGGGTGACTCCAGGATGCTGTATGGGTCTGATGTGTTGTATTCTGTCTGTAATGTTTCCTTCTGTGATCAGGGTGACTCCAGGATGCTGTATGGGTCTGATGTGTTGTATTCTGTCTGTAATGTTTCCCTCTGTGATCAGGGTGACTCCAGGATGCTGTATGGGTCTGATGTGTTGTATTCTGTCTGTAATGTTTCCCTCTGTGATCAGGGTGACTCCAGGATGCTGTATGGGTCTGATGTGTTGTATTCTGTCTGTAATGTTTCCCTCTGTGATCAGGGTGACTCCAGGATGCTGTATGGGTCTGATGTGTTGTATTCTGTCTGTAATGTTTCCCTCTGTGATCAGGGTGACTCCAGGATGCTGTATGAATCTGATGTGTTGTATTCTGTCTGTAATGTTTCCCTCTGTGATCAGGGTGACTCCAGGATGCTGTATGGGTCTGATGTGTTGTATTCTGTCTGTAATGTTTCCCTCTGTGATCAGGGTGACTCCAGGATGCTGTATGGGTCTGATGTGTTGTATTCTGTCTGTAATGTTTCCCTCTGTGATCAGGGTGACTCCAGGATGCTGTATGGGTCTGATGTGTTGTATTCTGTCTGTAATGTTTCCCTCTGTGATCAGGGTGACTCCAGGATGCTGTATGGGTCTGATGTGTTGTATTCTGTCTGTAATGTTTCCCTCTGTGATCAGGGTGACTCCAGGATGCTGTATGGGTCTGATGTGTTGTATTCTGTCTGTAATGTTTCCCTCTGTGATCAGGGTGACTCCAGGATGCTGTATGAATCTGATGTGTTGTATTCTGTCTGTAATGTTTCCCTCTCTGATCAGGGTGACTCCAGGATGCTGTATGAATCTGATGTGTTGTATTCTGTCTGTAATGTTTCCCTCTCTGATCAGGGTGACTCCAGGATGCTGTATGAATCTGATGTGTTGTATTCTGTCTGTAATGTTTCCCTCTGTGATCAGGGTGACTACAGATGCTGTATGAATCTGATGTGTTGTATTCTGTCTGTAATGTTTCCCTCTGTGATCAGGGTGACTCCAGGATGCTGTATGAATCTGATGTGTTGTATTCTGTCTGTAATGTTTCCCTCTCTGATCAGGGTGACTCCAGGATGCTGTATGAATCTGATGTGTTGTATTCTGTCTGTAATGTTTCCCTCTCTGATCAGGGTGACTCCAGGATGCTGTATGAATCTGATGTGTTGTATTCTGTCTGTAATGTTTCCCTCTGTGATCAGGGTGACTCCAGGATGCTGTATGAATCTGATGTGTTGTATTCTGTCTGTAATGTTTCCCTCTGTGATCAGGGTGACTCCAGGATGCTGTATGGGTCTGATGTGTTGTATTCTGTCTGTAATGTTTCCCTCTGTGATCAGGGTGACTCCAGGATGCTGTATGGGTCTGATGTGTTGTATTCTGTCTGTAATGTTTCCCTCTGTGATCAGGGTGACTCCAGGATGCTGTATGGGTCTGATGTGTTGTATTCTGTCTGTAATGTTTCCCTCTGTGATCAGGGTGACTCCAGGATGCTGTATGGGTCTGATGTGTTGTATTCTGTCTGTAATGTTTCCCTCTGTGATCAGGGTGACTCCAGGATGCTGTATGAATCTGATGTGTTGTATTCTGTCTGTAATGTTTCCCTCTGTGATCAGGGTGACTCCAGGATGCTGTATGAATCTGATGTGTTGTATTCTGTCTGTAATGTTTCCCTCTGTGATCAGGGTGACTCCAGGATGCTGTATGGGTCTGATGTGTTGTATTCTGTCTGTAATGTTTCCCTCTGTGATCAGGGTGACTCCAGGATGCTGTATGGGTCTGATGTGTTGTATTCTGTCTGTAATGTTTCCCTCTGTGATCAGGGTGACTCCAGGATGCTGTATGGGTCTGATGTGTTGTATTCTGTCTGTAATGTTTCCCTCTGTGATCAGGGTGACTCCAGGATGCTGTATGAATCTGATGTGTTGTATTCTGTCTGTAATGTTTCCCTCTGTGATCAGGGTGACTCCAGGATGCTGTATGGGTCTGATGTGTTGTATTCTGTCTGTAATGTTTCCCTCTGTGATCAGGGTGACTCCAGGATGCTGTATGGGTCTGATGTGTTGTATTCTGTCTGTAATGTTTCCCTCTGTGATCAGGGTGACTCCAGGATGCTGTATGGGTCTTAGAGTGAAACGCAAATAGCACAACTTATGTTCAAACACATGTTAAAAATATCAGGATGAATGGCATTGTATAATTTGTTTGTTTATTTGTGTGTTTACTTGTGACTGTGTATTTTTGCCACAATATTTGTCTGATTTGATACTAGTCGGCAGGTATTTTACCTCTGGACTATACGTTGATGCTATCATCATATAGAAGGTAGTCAAATTAAACCAAATCTAAAGTTTATTTGTCACGTGCGCTGAATACAACAGGTGTAGTAGACCTTACAGTGAAATGCTGAATACAACAGGTGTAGTAGACCTTACAGTGAAATGCTGAATACAACAGGTGTAGTAGACCTCACAGTGAAATGCTGAATACAACAGGTATAGTAGACATTACAGTGAAATGCTGAATACAACAGGTATAGTAGACCTTACAGTGAAATGCTGAATACAACAGGTGTAGTAGACCTTACAGTGAAATGCTGAATACAACAGGTGTAGTAGACCTCACAGTGAAATGCTGAATACAACAGGTATAGTAGACATTACAGTGAAATGCTGAATACAACAGGTATAGTAGACCTTACAGTGAAATGCTGAATACAACAGGTGTAGTAGACCTTACAGTGAAATGCTGAATACAACAGGTGTAGTAGACCTTACAGTGAAATGCTGAATACAACAGGTGTAGTAGACCTTACAGTGAAATGCTGAATACAACAGGTGTAGTAGACCTGACAGTGTAATGCTGAATACAACAGGTAGACCTGACAGTGAAATGCTGAATACAACAGGTGTAGTAGACCTTACAGTGAAATGCTGAATACAACAGGTGTAGTAGACCTTACAGTGAAATGCTGAATACAACAGGTGTAGTGAAAGGCTTACAGTGAAAGGCTGAATACAACAGGTGTAGTAGACCTTACAGTGAAATGCTGAATACAACAGGTGTAGTAGACCTTACAGTGAAATGCTGAATACAACAGGTGTAGTGAAAGGCTTACAGTGAAAGGCTGAATACAACAGGTGTAGTAGACCTTACAGTGAAATGCTGAATACAACAGGTGTAGTAGACCTTACAGTGAAATGCTGAATACAACAGGTGTAGTAGACCTCACAGTGAAATGCTTACTTACAGGCTCTAACCAATAGTATAAAACATTTATTAGGTGAACAATAGGTAGGTAAAGAAATAAAACAACAGTATAAAGACAGGTTACATAGAGTAGAGAGGCTATATACAGTAGAGAGGCTATATACAGTAGAGAGGCTATATACAGTAGAGAGGCTATATACAGTAGAGAGAATATATACAGTAGAGAGGCTATATACAGTAGAGAGGCTATATACAGTAGAGAGGTTATATACAGTAGTGAGGCTATAGACAGTAGAGAGGCTGTATACAGTAGAGAGGTTATATACAGTAGAGAGGTTATATACAGTAGAGAGGCTATATACAGTAGAGAGGTTATATACAGTAGAGAGGCTATATACAGTAGAGAGGCTATATACAGTAGAGAGGCTATATACAGTAGAGAGGCTATATACAGTAGAGAGGCTATATACAGTAGAGAGGTTATATACAGTAGTGAGGCTATAGACAGTAGAGAGGCTGTATACAGTAGAGAGGTTATATACAGTAGAGAGGTTATATACAGTAGAGAGGCTATATACAGTAGAGAGGTTATATACAGTAGAGAGGCTATAGACAGTAGAGAGGCTGTATACAGTAGAGAGGTTATATACAGTAGAGAGGCTACATACAGCAGAGGCTATATACAGTAGAAAGGCTACATACAGTACAGAGGCTATATACAGTAGAGATGCTATATACAGTAGAGAGGCTATATACAGTAGAGAGGCTATATACAGTAGAGAGGCTATATACAGTAGAGAGGCTATATACAGTAGAGAGGTTAGATACAGTAGTGAGGCTATAGACAGTAGAGAGGCTATATACAGTAGAGAGGCTATATACAGTAGAGAGGCTATATACAGTAGAGAGGCTATATACAGTAGAGAGGCTATATACAGTAGAGAGGCTATATACAGTAGAGCGGTTATATACAGTAGTGAGGCTATAGACAGTAGAGAGGCTGTATACAGTAGAGAGGCTATATACAGTAGAGAGGCTATATACAGTAGAGAGGCTATATACAGTAGAGAGGCTATATACAGTAGAGAGGTTATATACAGTAGTGAGGCTATAGACAGTAGAGAGGCTGTATACAGTAGAGAGGCTATATACAGTAGAAAGGCTACATACAGTAGAGAGGCTATATACAGTAGAGAGGCTATATACAGTAGAGAGGTTATATACAGTAGAGAGGCTATATACAGTAGAGAGGCTATATAGAGTAGAGAGGCTATATACAGTAGAGAGGTTATATACAGTAGAGAGGCTATATACAGTAGAGAGGCTATATACAGTAGAGAGGCTATATACAGTAGAGAGGTTATATACAGTAGTGAGGCTATAGACAGTAGAGAGGCTGTATACAGTAGAGAGGCTACATACAGCAGAGGCTATATACAGTAGAAAGGCTACATACAGTACAGAGGCTATATACAGTAGAGATGCTATATACAGTAGAGAGGCTATATACAGTAGCTAGGCTATAGACAGTAGAGAGGCTATGTACAGTAGAGAGGCTACATACAGTAGAGAGGCTATATACAGTAGAGAGGCTATATACAGTAGAGAGGCTATAACAATAGAGAGGCTATATACAGTAGAGAGGCTATAACAGTAGAGGCTATATACAGTAGAGAGGCTAAATACAGTACAGAGGCTATATACAGTAGAGATGCTATATACAGTAGAGAGGCTATATACAGTAGTTAGGCTATAGACAGTAGAGAGGCTATGTACAGTAGAGAGGCTACATACAGTAGAGAGGCTATATACAGTAGAGAGGCTATATACAGTAGAGAGGCTATAACAATAGAGAGGCTATATACAGTAGAGAGGCTATAACAGTAGAGGCTATATACAGTAGAGAGGCTATATACAGTAGCGAGGCTATATACAGTAGAGAGGCTATATACAGTAGAGAGGCTATATATAGTAGAGAGGTTATATACAGTAGAGAGGCTATATACAGTAGAGAGGCTATAACAGTAGAGAGGCTATATACAGTCGAGAGGCTATATACAGTAGCGAGGCTATATACAGTAGAGAGGCTATATACAGTAGAGAGGCTGTATATAGTAGAGAGGTTATATACAGTAGAGAGGCTATATACAGTAGAGAGACTATATATAGTAGATAGGCTATATATAGTAGAGAGGCTATATACAGTAGAGGCTATATAGAGTAGAGAGGCTATATACAGTAGAGAGGCTATATACAGTAGAGAGGCTCTATACAGTAGAGAGGCTATATACAGTAGAGAGGCTATATACAGTAGCGAGGCTACATACAGACACCTGTTAGTCAGGCTGATTGAGGCAGTATGTACATGTAGATATGGTTAAAGTGACTATGCATATAGTCCTTCGGACGTAGATATGTTAACGACGTGGCGCGTGTTGACCACTCCACCATGGGCATACAATACAGTATGTACCTGATCTCTACATGAATGTGTCTCTGAAATCATGCCTTTAGTATGTTGTTGATTTGGGATTGAACTACCTTCCACTACTTATGAAGAGAAACAATGGCTGGATTTTCTTACTGATGACGCTTCACATGCACATTTTTTATTGTAGGAAATCTTATTAAAACTGTTTAAAAATAAATCTGGACTGTGAACTGTTTTCATTTTGAGGCAATTATTAGATGGGTCGGAAAACCACATCGGTTAAAAACTGATGGGTCGGTAAACCACATCAATTAAAAGCTGATGGGTCGGTAAACCACATCAATTAAAAGCTGATGGGTCGGTAAACCACATCAGTTATAAACTGATGGGTGGGTAAACTAGATCAGCTATAAACTGATGGGTGGGTAAACTAGATCAGTTATAAACTGATGGGTCGGTAAACTAGATCAGGTGAGAACTGATGGGTCGGTAAACTAGATCAGGTGAGAACTGATAGGTCAGTAAACCACATCAATTAAAAGCTGATGGGTCGGTAAACCACATCAGTTATAAACTGATGGGTGGGTAAACCACATCAGTTATAAACTGATGGGTGGGTAAACCACATCAGTTAAAAGCTGATGGGTCGGTAAACTAGATCAGTTATAAACTGATGGGTGGGTAAACTAGATCAGTTATAAACTGATGGGTGGGTAAACCACATCAGTTATAAACTGATGGGTGGGTAAACTAGATCAGTTATAAACTGATGGGTGGGTAAACTAGATCAGTTATAAACTGATGGGTCGGTAAACTAGATCAGGTGAGAACTGATGGGTCGGTAAACTAGATCAGGTGAGAACTGATGGGTCAGTAAACTAGATCAGGTGAGAACAGATGGGTCGGTAAACTAGATCAGGTGAGAACAGATGGGTAACACTGATGACATTGTTAACTAGTCTCATAACACTGATGATATTGTTAACTAGTCTCATAACACTGATGACATTGTTAACTAGTCTCATAACACTGATGACATTGTTAACTAGTCTCATAACACTGATGAAATTGTTAACTAGTCTCATAACACTGATGACATTGTTAACTAGTCTCATAACACTGATGATTTTGTTAACTAGTCTCATAACACTGATGATATTGTTAACTAGGTCTCATAACACTGATGATATTGTTAACTAGGTCTCATAACACTGATGATATTGTTAACTAGTCTCATAACACTGATGATTTTGTTAACTAGTCTCATAACACTGATGATTTTGTTAACTAGTCTCATAACACTGATGATATTGTTAACTAGCTCTCATAACACTGATGATAAGATTAACTAGGTCTCATAACACTGATGATATTGTTAACTAGCTCTCATAACACTGATGATATTGTTAACTAGGTCTCATAACACTGATGATATTGTTAACTAGCTCTCATAACACTGATGATATTGTTAACTAGGTCTCATAACACTGATGATATTGTTAACTAGTCTCATAACACTGATGACATTGTTAACTAGGTCTCATAACACTGATGATATTGTTAACTAGGTCTCATAACACTGATGATATTTTTATAACTAGTCTCATAACACTGATGACATTATTCATCAGGTCTGTCACGTAGAGTAGGCCAGAAGGCTAAACTGGAAAACCTCTATCAAATAAAAAAGATGGCGGAGCCTCAAAGTACTTCTGTGCTTCTGGGTGTTTATTTACAGAGTGAATCCGGAGGAAAAACAGTACTGCCATCCAAAGTATTCATTATGGGACAGCTAAAAACAATGCTGCCAAATCAACAGCTCAATCCAATATGGTTCCCCCCTTGAACTGAAAGAGAGGCTCCTTTTATAGGGGAAGCCCCTCCCATCAGAACATACCCAGTGTCACGTCCTGACCTTACTTCCTTTTTTATGTCTGTTTTAGTTTGGTCAGGGCGTGAGTTGGGGTGGTCAGGGCGTGAGTTGGGGTGGTCAGGGCGTGAGTTGGGGTGGTCAGGGCGGTGAGTTGGGGTGGTCAGGGCGTGAGTTGGGGTGGTCAGGGCGTGAGCTGGGGTGGTCAGGGCGTGAGCTGGGGTGGTCAGGGCGTGAATTGGGGTGGTCAGGGCGTGAGCTGGGGTGGTCAGGGCGTGAGTTGGGGTGGTCAGGGCGTGAGTTGGGGTGGTCAGGGCGTGAGTTGGGGTGGTCAGGGCGTGAGTTGGGGTGGTCAGGGCGTGAGTTGGGGTGGTCAGGGCGTGAGTTGGGTTGGTCAGGGCGTGAGTTGGGGTGGTCAGGGCGTGAGTTGGGGTGGTCAGGGCGGTGAGTTGGGGTGGTCAGGGCGTGAGTTGGGGTGGTCAGGGCGTGAGCTGGGGTGGTCAGGGCGTGAGCTGGGGTGGTCAGGGCGTGAGTTGGGGTGGTCAGGGCGTGAGCTGGGGTGGTCAGGGCGTGAGTTGGGGTGGTCAGGGCGTGAGTTGGGGTGGTCAGGGCGTGAGTTGGGGTGGTCAGGGCGTGAGTTGGGGTGGGCATTCTATGTTTTGTAGTCTAGGTTTTGTGTTTGGCCTGGTATGGTTCCCAATCAGAGGCAGCTGGCAATCGTTGTCTCTGATTTAGAACCATACTTAGGCAGCCTGTTTTCCCACCTGTGTTTGTGGGTAGTTGTTTTCTGTCTTTGTGTGTCCTGCACCAGACAGAACTGTTTTGTTTGTTCCGTTTTGTTGTTTTTTTGTTCTAGTGTTCAGATTCTTTATTAAATCTACCATGAACATGTACCACGCTGCTCCTTGGTCCACTTCCTCTCCTTCCAACAGCCGTTACACCCAGCACTAATTAATTTAGCAATTACCTTTGTCAAAGCCAACATTTTCCACTCAGCTAAACATACTGAAGGATATCCATTGCAACACGTTTCTCATGATGCAATATACCAATATAACACATTTACAAAATCCCATCCCTGTGAACATGGAGTCTTCCAATATGCCCATTCACATGAACGAGCCATTCAGGACAGACACTACAAAGCCAGCCCGATTACCGTAGCTCTGGTCCTTATCCCAGCCCGATTACCGTAGCTCTGGTCCTTATCCCAGCCCGATTACCGTAGCTCTGGTCCTTATCCCAGCATACCCGGAAGCTACAGAGACGGAGAGAGAGGAAACGAACCAAACAAAGAGCCCGCTCATCCATAACATTGATAAGTACAATAAATGTTGTTTAAATTAAACTTGAACGCTTGTCTGTATATTCTTTATACCATAACCTGTTACTGACTGAAGGTGAGAATAAAGTGAGTCATGTATGTACTAAGATAGGGACGTTAACTTGTGTGTCGACCCATCATTGTTAACGTAGCTGATAAAGGAGCAGGGAGGCGCGATGAATGTGTTAGTGTACCAAACGCAGCCAGCAGCCAGTGACTTCTCCATCACATTACCTTCCTCCTCTCCTGAAGCATCCAGGTGAGCCGGGACAGGTAGTCCGCCGTGACGTTTTCTTTTCCTGCCTTGTGACGGACACAGAACCTGAAGGGCTGGAGCTCCAGATACCACCTGGTCACGCGAGAATTACGGTCCTTCATGGTCTGGATCCAGGTCAAGGCTCCGTGTGATCCGTGTGCAGATCAAATTCTCTCCCAAGAAGTTAGTAACGGAGGCTATCTAGTACCCACTTTATAGCCAGGCACTCCTTCTCGATTGTTGAATACCTGGTTTCCCTGGACAACAGCTTCCGACTCAGGTACAGCAGGGGACGCTCTTCTCCTGGCTCCCCTTGGGCCAGTACAGCTCCAATTCCCACAGCCGAAGTGTCCACCTGTACGAGAAACCGCTTCTGAAAATCAGGGGTTGGAGAACAGGGAAGGAGCACAGGTTTTTTTTCAGTTTCATGAAGGCTTCCTCACACTCCTCAGTCCACTTCACAGGGTTGCTGGCCACTGGACAGCGATGGTTGAAAACTGCGGACTGAATCTCCGGTACCAACCTGCCAGACCTAGGATGGACTCCACAATGTCCACCTGAGTCCGAACTTCACCTTTACCCAGCTGGTAACCCAGGTACTTTGTCTCCTGTTTCGCACACTCACACTTCAGGAGGTTAAGTGTGAGTCCTGCATCATGGATCTTCCCCAGGACTCTGCTAAGATGCTGTATGTGCTCCTCCCAGGAGTGGCTGTAGATCATCACGTTGTCCAAGTAAGCAGCACAGCAATCATCACAGTCCTGGAAGACCTTGTCCATCTGCCTCTGGAAAGTCGCAGGGGCCCCATGAAGGCCAAACGGCCTGGAACAGGACCATCGGCGTCCGGAAGGCAGTGTACGCCTTGGATTGTTCGTCCAGGGGCACCTGCCAGTACCCTTTGCAGAAATCCAACGTGGTGATGTAATGAGCTCTACCTATTCTCTCCAGTAAGTCATCAATGCAGGGCATGGGGTAGGTATCAAACTGGGAGATGGCATTCACCTTACGGAAGTCCATGCAGACACGCAAAGACCCATCCTTCTTTGGGACAATGACAATAGGGCTGCTCCATTCACTTGAAGACGGCTCGACAGCATCCATCTCTATCATGGTGTGGACCTCTTCTTCCTTGAGGGCTACCACCAGCCTCTCAGGCACACGGTATTGATGCTGGCGGACAGGGTTCTGTTCAGGCTTAAAACAGATGACATGTTCCAGGACTTTGGTTCTTCCTGAAGAGGGCCGGATACTTGCCAAACTGCTGCTTCAGCTCATCTTGCTTGTATTCTTCCAAGTGAGCCAGTATGACTTGTGCTTGTCCTTTCCATGCCTTTGTGACCCCCTCCGACTCGTCCTCTTCTTCTACTCTGCAGACCAGAAATGAGAACATAATTTACCAGAGCCTGGAACACGGCAGGGGCATGGTGAGGCCAAAAAGCATGACCAGATACTCGTAGTGGCCACTGGCCATTTTGAAGGTGGTCATCCACTCGTCCCCCTCTCATATCCGCACCACGTGGTAGGCATTCCGTAGATCCAGCTTGGAAAACACAGTGGCCCCCTGCAGTGGCTCGAAGGCCAAGGAAATGAGTGGTGGCAGGTAACAGTAATGCTATTGAGTCCCCAGTAGTCAATGCACGGGCGCAGGGTCTTGTCCTTTTTCTCCTACAAAGAAGATCCGACGGGAGAAGAAGAGTCACGGATAAATCCTGAAGCTATGGAGTCTCCAATGTAGGTCTCCATAGCCTTGGTCTCCGGTCCCGACAGAGAGTACAGACGTCCCTGGGGCAGTGTGTTGCTAGGGAGAAGGTCAATCCTGCAGTCATAGGGTCGGTGCATCAGAAGCGATGTTGCCTGGGCCTTGCTGAACACTGGGCCTTGCTGGCCTTGCTGGAGGGCTTGGTACTCCGTGGAGGTGGCAGAGAGGTCCGGAGCACCGTCCGAGCCCCCAGGAAGACATCCCGGGGCAGGTTGCGCTGATTTCATACAATGGGCAAGGCAGAATGGACTGCAGCCCATGATGCCACCCGTAGACCAGTTGATGAGGGGATTGTGTCACTGGAGCCAGGAGAATCCCAAAACCACGGGAATCTGAGGAGATTTGATGAGCAAAAATGAAATAGTCACGCTGTGATTCCCTGACCCTTGTGGGTTGATGGGAGTGGTATTATGAGTGACCCGGCCTATAGAGCCCCCGTACAGCGCTCTAACATCCATGGGAGTGGAGAATGGCTGAGTGGGGATGTTCAGCTCGGATGCCAGTGTAGCGTCCAAAAAGCTCTCATCAGCCCCAGAGTCAATGAGGACCCAGAGAGATTTGGACTGGTTTCCCCACAGCAGATTGACATGAAAAGGGGTGCGAGCAAGGGAAGCAGAAAAGTTCTGCTATATGGCCCACCAGAGTATTCGCTCCTACCAGTGAGCCTGGTCTTTTAAAGGACAAGAGGACACAAAATGGACCAAGAGTCCCGCAATACAGACAACTCTTCGTGTTAATCCTGTATTGCCGTTCCACTGGCAACAGCCCAGCTCTGCCAAAGTTGCAAAGGCTCGGGAAGCGGTGACTCTCAGTGGAGGTCAGGAAGCCTCGGGTTCTCTCGGCAACGGGACTGGATGATACGGAGGCCAGGTGGAATCCCTGGACGAACGTGTGAAATCGGCACTGCTAACAGCTGAGTTACTGAGTTGCAACCCCGGTCATGGCGCTCAGCCAGCGTTTCGACCCCCTCCATAAGAACACGAAGCAATTCCTCGTGCCTACCAATGGTGGCTCCTTGGGAGGAGATGGCTTGGGCAGCTCGCCCGGGTCTGCTGGGTCAGTAATGGCCAGTTCATACCATCACGTTTCAAGGTAAGACCCAGATGTAGACAACGTCGAATTAACGACAGTATTATAGAGTGTGTATTTGGTATATAGTGCATTTGAAAGTGTATATAGGGTATATAGCGTGTTAATTAGGGTATAAAATGTGTTATATAGGGTATATGGTGTATTATATAGTGATTATTGGGTATAAGGTGCATTCCATAGTGTGTATAAGTTATATATTGTAATATATAGTGTTTATATGGTAGATGGCATATGTATAATGTATATTGTGTATTATATAGGGCATGTGGTGTATTTTATATGGTATATGTATTATATAGGATATAATATGTATTATACACGGTATGTGTCACGCCCTGGCCTTAGTTATCTGTGTTTTCTTCATTGTTTTGGTTAGGCCAGGGGGTGACATGGGTGATTTATGTGTTTTCCCTTGTCTAGGGTTTTTTGTAGATTTATGGGGTTGTGTTCTTTTAGGTGTCTAGGTAAGTCTATGGTTGCCTGGATTGGTTCTCAATCAGAGACAGGTGTTTATCGTTGTCTCTGATTGGGGGCCATATTTAGGCAGCCATGTTCTTTGGGTATTTTGTGGGTGGTTGTTTTCGGTGTCAGTGTTTGTGCCACACAGGACTGTTTCGGCTTTTTCACGGTTCTTGTTTTGTAGTTGTGTTCATGTTTAGTGTCTCTTATTAAAGAACCATGAACTTCAACCACGCTGCGTTTTGGTCCGCCTCTCCTTCACAGGAAGAAAGCCGTGACAGTATGTGGTTAGTCTGCCAATAAGAAGAAACCTTAGCCATGTTGATGAATACGGCTGCACAGTAATGTTTCTTATCGATGGCGGTTAAGCTATCTTTTAGGACCTTGAGCGTGGCTGAGGTGCACCCATGACCAGCTCTGAAACCAGATTGCATAGCAGAGAAGGTATGGTGAGATTCGAAATGGTCGGTAATCTGTTTGTTGACTTGGATTTCGAAGACCTTAAATCAAATCAAATCAAATCAAATTTTATTTGTCACATACACATGGTTAGCAGATGTTAATGCGAGTGTAGCGAAATGCTTGTGCTTCTAGTGCCGACAATGCAGTAATAACCAACAAGTAATCTAACTAACAATTCCAAAACTACTGTCTTGTAAACAGTGTAAGGGGATAAAGAATATGTACATAAGGATATATGAATGAGTGATGGTACAGGGCAGCATAGGCAAGATAGAGTATATAGGCAAGAGTACAGTATATACATATGAGATGAGTATGTAAACAAAGTGGCATAGTTAAAGTGGCTAGTGATACATGTCTTACATAAGGATGCAGTCGATGATATAGAGTACAGTATATACGTATGCATATGAGATGAATAATGTAGGGTACGTAACATTATATAAGGTAGCATTGTTTAAAGTGGCTAGTGATATATTTACATCATTTCCCATCAATTCCCATTATTAAAGTGGCTGGAGTTGAGTCAGTGTCAATGTCAGTGTGTTGGCAGCAGCCACTCAATGTTAGTGGTGGCTGTTTAACAGTCTGATGGCCTTGAGATAGAAGCTGTTTTTCAGTCTCTCGGTCCCAGCTTTGATGCACCTGTACTGACCTCGCCTTCTGGATGATAGCGGGGTGAACAGGCAGTGGCTCGGGTGGTTGATGTCCTTGATGATCTTTATGGCCTTCCTGTAACATCGGGTGGTGTAGGTGTCCTGGAGGGCAGACCTCACTACCCTCTGGAGAGCCTTACGGTTGAGGGCGGAGCAGTTGCCGTACCAGGCGGTGATACAGCCCGCCAGGATGCTCTCGATTGTGCATCTGTAGAAGTTTGTGAGTGCTTTTGGTGACAAGCCGAATTTCTTCAGCCTCCTGAGGTTGAAGAGGCGCTGCTGCGCCTTCTTCACGATGCTGTCTGTGTGAGTGGACCAATTCAGTTTGTCTGTGATGTGTATGCCGAGGAACTTAACTTGCTAACCTCTCCACTACTGTTCCATCGATGTGGATAGGGGGGTGTTCCCTCTGCTGTTATACAGGGTATATGGTGTGTTATACAGGGTATATGGTGTGTTATATAGGGTATATGGTGTGTTATATAGGGTATATGGTGTATTAATGGGTATATGGTGTGTTATATAGGGTATATGGTGTGTTATATAGGGTATATGGTGTGTTATATAGGGTATATGGTGTGTTATATAGGGTATATGGTGTGTTATAGAGGGCATTTGGTGTATTAATGGGCATATGGTGTGTTATATCGGGTATATGGTGTGTATAGGGTATATGGTGTGTTATATAGGGTATATGGTGTGTTATATAGGGTATGTGGTGTGTTATATAGGGTATATGGTCTGATATATATAGGGTATATGGTGTGTTATAGAGGGTATGTGGTGTATTATAAAGGGTATATGGTGTGTTATAAAGGGTATATGGTGTGTTATATAGGGTATGTGGTGTGTTATATAGGGTATATGGTCTGATATATATAGGGTATATGGTGTGTTATAGAGGGTATATAGTGTGTTATAAAGGGTATATGGTGTGTTATATAGGGTATGTGGTGTGTTATATAGGGTATGTGGTGTCTTATAAACGGTATATAGTGTGTTATAAAGGGTATATGGTGTGTTATATAGGGTATGTGGTGTGTTATATAGGGTATATGGTCTGATATATATAGGGTATATGGTGTGTTATAGAGGGTATATAGTGTGTTATATAGGGTATGTGGTGTGTTATAGAGGGTATATAGTGTGTTATATAGGGTATATGGTGTGTTATATAGGGTATATGGTGTGTTATAGAGGGTATATAGTGTGTTATAAAGGGTATATGGTGTGTTATATAGGGTAAATGGTGTGTTATATAGGGTATATGGTCTGATATATATAGGGTATATGGTGTGTTATAGAGGGTATATGGTGTGTTATTATAGGGTATGTGGTGTGTTATAAAGGGTATATGGTGTGTTATAGAGGGTATATAGTGTGTATAGGGTATATGGTGCGTTATAAAGGGTATATGGTGTGTTATATCGGGTATGTGGTGTATTATAAAGGGTATATGGTGTGTTATAGAGGGTATGTGGTGTGTTATACAGGGTATGTGGTGTGTTAAACAGGGTATATGGTGTGTTATAGAGGGTATATGGTGTGTTATAGAGGGTATATAGTGTGTATAGGGTATATGGTGTGTTATATCGGGTATGTGGTGTATTATAAAGGGTATATGGTGTGTTATAGAGGGTATGTGGTGTGTTATACAGGGTATGTGGTGTGTTATAGAGGGTATATGGTGTGTTATAGAGGGTATATAGTGTGTATAGGGTATATGGTGTGTTATATCGGGTATGTGGTGTATTATAAAGGGTATATGGTGTGTTATAGAGGGTATGTGGTGTGTTATAGAGGGTATATGGTGTGTTATAGAGGGTATATAGTGTGTATAGGGTATATGGTGTGTTATATCGGGTATGTGGTGTATTATAAAGGGTATATGGTGTGTTATAGAGGGTATGTGGTGTGTTATACAGGGTATGTGGTGTGTTAAACAGGGTATATAGTGTGTATAGGGTATGTGGTGTGTTATATAGGGTATATGGTGTGTTATAAAGGGTATATGGTGTGATATATAGGGTATGTGGTGTGTTATACAGGGTATATGGTGTGTTAAACAGGGTATACGGTGTGTTATGCAGGGTATGTGGTGTGTTATAGAGGGTATATAGTGTGTATAGGGTATATGGTGTGTTATGTAGGGTATATGGTGTGTTATAAAGGGTATATAGTGTGTATAGGGTATATGGTGTGTTATATAGGGTATGTGGTGTGTTATAGAGGGTATATAGTGCGTGTAGGGTATATGGTGTGATATATAGGGTATATGGTGTGTTATAGAGGGTATGTGGTGTGTTATATAGGGTATATGGTGTGTTATAGAGGGTATGTGGTGTGTTATATAGGGTATATGGTGTGTTATATAGGGTATTTGGTGTATTAATGGGTATATGGTGTGTTATAGAGGGTATATGGTGTGTTATAAAGGGTATATGGTGTGTTATATAGGGTATATGGTGTGTTATAGAGGATATGTGGTGTGTTATAAAGGGTATATGGTGTGTTATACAGGGTATATGGTGTGTTATATAGGGTATATGGTGTGTTATAAAGGGTATATGGTGTGTTATAGAGGGTATATGGTGTGTTATAGAGGGTATATGGTGTGTTATAGAGGGTATATGGTGTGTTATAGAGGGTATATGGTGTGTTATAGAGGGTATATGGTGTGTTATAGAGGGTATATGGTGTGTTATAGAGGGTATATGGTGTGTTATAGAGGGTATATGGTGTGTTATAGAGGGTATATGGTGTGTTATAGAGGTTATATGGTGTGTTATAGAGGGTATATTGTGTGTTATAGAGGGTATATGGTGTGTTATAGAGGGTATATGGTGTGTTATATAGGGTATTTGGTGTATTAATGGGTATATGGTTTGTTGTATAGGGTATATGATGTGATATATATACAGGGTATATGATGTGATATACAGGGTATATGGTGTGTTATAGAGGGTATATGGTGTGTTATATAGGGTATTTGGTGTATTAATGGGTATATGGTGTGTTATATAGGGTATATGGTGTGTTATAGAGGGTATATGGTGTGTTATAAAGGGTATATGGTGTGTTACAAAGGGTATATGGTGTGTTATAAAGGGTATATGGTGTGTTATAGAGGGTATATGGTGTGTTATAGAGGGTATATTGTGTGTTATAGAGGGTATATGGTGTGTTATAGAGGGTATATGGTGTGTTATATAGGGTATTTGGTGTATTAATGGGTATATGGTTTGTTGTATAGGGTATATGATGTGATATATATACAGGGTATATGATGTGATATACAGGGTATATGGTGTGTTATAGAGGGTATATGGTGTGTTATATAGGGTATTTGGTGTATTAATGGGTATATGGTGTGTTATATAGGGTATATGGTGTGTTATAGAGGGTATATGGTGTGTTATAAAGGGTATATGGTGTGTTACAAAGGGTATATGGTGTGTTATAAAGGGTATATGGTGTGTTATAGAGGGTATATGGTGTGTTATATAGGGTATATGATGTGTTATAAAGGGTATATGGTGTGTTATATAGGGTATGTGGTGTGTTATAAAGGGTATATGGTGTGTTATAGAGGGTATATGGTGTGTTACAAAGGGTATATGGTGTGTTATAGAGGGTATATGGTGTGTTATAAAGGGTATATGGTGTGTTATATAGGGTATGTGGTGTGTTATATAGGGTATATGGTGTGTTATAGAGGGTATATGGTGTGTTACAAAGGGTATATGGTGTGTTATAGAGGGTATATGGTGTGTTATATAGGGTATGTGGCGTGTTATATAGGGTATATGGTGTGTTATAGAGGGTATATGGTGTGTTATATAGGGTATTTGGTGTATTAATGGGTATATGGTGTGTTGTATAGGGTATATGATGTGATATATATATAGGGTATATGGTGTGTTATACAGGGTATTTGGTGTATTAATGGGTATATGATGTGTTAAAAAGGGTATATGGTGTGTTATATAGGGTATGTGGTGTGTTATATAGGGTATATGGTGTGTTATAGAGGGTATATGGTGTGTTATATAGGGTATTTGGTGTATTAATTGGTTTATGGTGTGTTATATAGGGTATTTGGTGTATTAATGGGTATATGGTGTGTTAAAAAGGGTATATGGAGTGTTATATAGGGTATGTGGTGTGTTATATAGGGTATATGGTGTGTTATAGAGGGTATATGGTGTGTTATATAGGGTATTTGGTGTATTAATGGGTATATGGTGTGTTGTATAGGGTATATGATGTGATATACAGGGTATATGGTGTGTTATAGAGGGTATATGGTGTGTTATATAGGGTATTTGGTGTATTAATGGGTATATGGTGTGTTGTATAGGGTATATAGTGTGATATACAGGGTATATGGTGTGTTATAGAGGGTATATGGTGTGTTATATAGGGTATTTGGTGTATTAATGGGTATATGGTGTGTTATATAGGGTATTTGGTGTATTAATGGGTATATGGTGTGTTATATCGGGTATGTGGTGTGTTACAAAGGGTATATGGTGTGTTATAGAGGGTATTTGGTGTGTTATAGAGGGTATATGGTGTGTTATATAGGGTATTTGGTGTATTAATGGGCATATGGTGTGTTATATCGGGTATGTGGTGTGTTACAAAGGGTATATGGTGTGTTATAGAGGGTATTTGGTGTATTAATGGGTATATGGTGTGTTATATAGGGTATATGGTGTGTTATAGAGGGTATATGGTGTGTTATATAGGGTATTTGGTGTATTAATGGGTATATGGTGTGTTATATAGGGTATATGGTGTGTTATAGAGGGTATATGGTGTGTTATATAGCGTATTTGGTGTATTAATGGGTATATGGTGTGTTATAGAGGGTATATGGTGTATTATAAAGGGTATATGGTGTGTTATATAGGGTATATGGTGTGTTATATCGGGTATGTGGTGTGTTATAGAGGGTATATGGTGTGTTATAAAGGGTATATGGTGTGTTATAGAGGGTATATGGTGTGTTATAGAGGTTATATGGTGTGTTATATAGGGCATATGGTGTGTTATAGAGGGTATATGGTGTGATATATATAGGGTATATGGTGTGTTATAAAGGGTATATGGTGTGTTATAGAGGGTATATGGTGTGTTATATAGGGTATGTGGTGTGTTATATAGGGTATATGGTGTGTTATAGAGGGTATGTGGTGTGTTATAGACGGTATGTGGTGTGTTATAGAGGGTATATGGTGTGTTATATAGGGCATATGGTGTGTTATAGAGGGTATATGGTGTGTTATAAAGGGTATATGGTGTGTTATATAGGGTATTTGGTGTGTTATATAGGGTATATGGTGTGTTATACACGGTATATGGTGTGTTATAGAGGGTATGTGGTGTGTTATAGAGGGTATATGGTGTGTTATAGAGGGTATATGGTGTGTTATATAGGGTATGTGGTGTGTTATAGAGGGTATGTGGTGTGTTATAAAGGGTATATGGTGCGTTATATAGGGTATATGGTGTGATATATATAGGGTATATGGTGTGTTATAGAGGGTATGTGGTGTGTTATAGAGGGTATATGGTGTGTTATAGAGGGTATATGGTGTGTTATAGAGGGTATATGGTGTGTTATAGAGGGTATATGGTGTGATATATATAGGGTATATGGTGTGTTATAGAGGGTATGTGGTGTGTTATAGAGGGTATATGGTGTGTTATAGAGGGTATATGGTGTGTTATAGAGGGTATATGGTGTGTTATAGAGGGTATATGGTGTGTTATATAGGGTATATGGTGTGTTATAGAGGGTATATGGTGTGTTATATAAGGGTATATGGTGTGATATATATAGGGTATATGGTGTGTTATAGAGGGTATACGGTGTGTATAGAGGTATATGGTGTGTTATAGAGGGTATATGGTGTGTTAGAAAGGGTAAATGGTGTGTTATAGGGTATATGGTGTGTTATAGAGGGTATATGGTGTGATATATATAGGGGTATATGGTGTGTTATAGAGGGTATATGGTGTGTTATAGAGGGTATATGGTGTGTTATATAGGGTATATGGTGTGTTATAGAGGGTATATGGTGTGTTATATAGGGTATGTGGTGTGTTATAGAGGGTATATGGTGTGTTATATAGGGTATGTGGCGTGTTATATAGGGTATATGGTGTGTTATAGAGGGTATATGGTGTGTTATATAGGGTATTTGGTGTATTAAATGGTATATGGTGTGTTGTATAGGGTATATGATGTGATATATATATATATAGGGTATATGGTGTGTTATATAGGGTATTTGGTGTATTAATGGGTATATGGTGTGTTAAAAAGGGTATATGGTGTATTAATGGGTATATGGTGTGTTAAAAAGGGTATATGGTGTGTTATATAGGGTATGTGGTGTGTTATATAGGGTATATGGTGTGTTATATAGGGTATTTGGTGTATTAATTGGTATATGGTGTGTTATATAGGGTATTTGGTGTATTAATGGGTATATGGTGTGTTAAAAAGGGTATATGGTGTGTTATATAGGGTATGTGGTGTGTTTTTAGGGTATATGGTGTGTTATAGAGGGTATATGGTGTGTTATATAGGGTATTTGGTGTATTAATGGGTATATGGTGTGTTGTATAGGGTATATGATGTGATATACAGGGTATATGGTGTGTTATAGAGGGTATATGGTGTGTTATATAGGGTATTTGGTGTATTAATGGGTATATGGTGTGTTGTATAGGGTATATGGTGTGTTACAAAGGGTATATGGTGTGTTATATAGGGTATATGTTGTGTTATAGAGGTATATGGTGTGTTATATCGGGTATTTGGTGTATTAATGGGTATATGGTGTGTTATATAGGGTATATGGTGTGTTATAGAGGGTATATGGTGTGTTATATAGGGTATTTGGTGTATTAATGGGTATATGGTGTGTTATATCGGGTATGTGGTGTGTTACAAAGGGTATATGGTGTGTTATAGAGGGTATTTGGTGTGTTATAGAGGGTATATGGTGTGTTATATAGGGTATTTGGTGTATTAATGGGCATATGGTGTGTTATATCGGGTATATGGTGTGTTATATAGGGTATATGGTGTGTTATAGAGGGTATATGGTGTGTTATATCGGGTATTTGGTGTATTAATGGGTATATGGTGTGTTATATAGGGTATATGGTGTGTTATAGAGGGTATATGGTGTGTTATATAGGGTATTTGGTGTATTAATGGGTATATGGTGTGTTATAGAGGGTATTTGGTGTATTAATGGGTATATGGTGTGTATATAGGGTATATGGTGTGTTATAGAGGGTATATGGTGTGTTATATAGGGTATTTGGTGTATTAATGGGTATATGGTGTGTTATATAGGGTATATGGTGGTTATAGAGGGTATATGGTGTGTATATAGGGTATTTGGTGTATTAATGGGTATATGGTGTGTTATAGAGGGTATATGGTGTATTATAAAGGGTATATGGTGTGTTATATAGGGTATATGGTGTGTTATATCGGGTATGTGGTGTGTTATAGAGGGTATATGGTGTGTTATAAAGGGTATATGGTGTGTTATAGAGGTATATGGTGTGTTATATAGGGCATATGGTGTGTTATAGAGGGTATATGGTGTGATATATATAGGGTATATGGTGTGTTATAAAGGGTATATGGTGTGTTATAGAGGGTATATGGTGTGTTATATAGGGTATGTGGTGTGTTATATAGGGTATATGGTGTGTTATAGAGGGTATGTGGTGTGTTATAGAGGTATGTGGTGTGTTATAGAGGGTATATGGTGTGTTATATAGGGCATATGGTGTGTTATAGAGGGTATATGGTGTGTTATAAAGGGTATATGGTGTGTTATATAGGGTATTTGGTGTGTTATATAGGGTATATGGTGTGTTATACAGGGTATATGGTGTGTTATAGAGGGTATGTGGTGTGTTATAGAGGGTATATGGTGTGTTATAGAGGGTATATGGTGTGTTATATAGGGTATGGTGTGTTATAAAGGGTATATGGTGTAGTATACAGGGTATATGGTGTGTTATAGAGGGTATGTGGTGTGTTATAAAGGGTATATGGTGTGTTATAGAGGTATATGGTGTGTTATAAGGGTATATGGTGTGTTATAGAGGGTATATGGTGTGATATATATAGGGTATATGGTGTGTTATAGAGGGTATGTGGTGTGTTATAGAGGGTATATGGTGTGTTATAGAGGGTATATGGTGTGTTATAGAGGGTATATGGTGTGTTATAGAGGGTATATGGTGTGTTTATATAGGGTATATGGTGTGTTATAGAGGGTATGTGGTGTGTTATAGAGGGTATATGGTGTGTTATAGAGGGTATATGGTGTGTTATAAAGGGTATATGGTGTGTTATAGAGGGTATATGGTGTGTTATAGAGGGTATATGGTGTGTTATATAGGGTATAGTGGTGTGTTATAGAGGGTATATGGTGTGTTATAAATGGGTATATGGTGTGTTATAGAGGGTATATGGTGTGATTATATAGGGTATATGGTGTGTTATAGAGGGTATATGGTGTGTTATAGAGGGTATATGGTGTGTTATAGAGGGTATAATGGTGTGTTATAAAGGGTATATGGTGTGTTATATAGGGTATATGGTGTGTTATAGAGGGTATATGGTGTGATATATATAGGGTATATGGTGTGTTATAGAGGGTATGTGGTGTGTTATAGAGGGTATATGGTGTGTTATACAGGGTATATGGTGTGTTATATAGGGTATATGGTGTGTTATAAAGGGTATATGGTGTGTTATAGAGGGTATATGGTGTGTTATAGAGGGTATATGGTGTGTTATAGAGGGTATATGGTGTGGTATAGAGGGTATATGGTGTGTTATAAAGGGTATATGGTGTGTTATAGAGGGTATATGGTGTGTTATAGAGGGTATATGGTGTGTTATAGAGGGTATATGGTGTGTTATAAAGGGTATATGGTTTGTTGTATAGGGTATATGATGTGATATATATATATAGGGTATATGGTGTGATATACAGGGTATATGGTGTGTTATAGAGGGTATATGGTGTGTTATAGAGGGTATTTGGTGTATTAATGGGTATATGGTGTGTTATATAGGGTATATGGTGTGTTATAGAGGGTATATGGTGTGTTATAAAGGGTATATGGTGTGTTACAAAGGGTATATGGTGTGTTATATAGGGTATATGGTGTGTTATATAGGGTACTTGGTGTATTAATGGGTATATGGTGTGTTATAGAGGGTATATGGTGTATTATAAAGGGTATATGGTGTGTTATATAGGGTATATGGTGTGTTATATCTGGTATGTGGTGTGTTATAGAGGGTATATGGTGTGTTATAAAGGGTATATGGTGTGTTATAGAGGGTATATGGTGTGTTATAGAGGTTATATGGTGTGTTATATAGGGCATATGGTGTGTTATAGAGGGTATATGGTGTGATATATATAGGGTATATGGTGTGTTATAGAGGGTATATGGTGTGTTATATAGGGTATGTGGTGTGTTATATAGGGTATATGGTGTGTTATATAGGGTATATGGTGTGTTATAGAGGGTATATGGTGTGTTATATAGGGCATATGGGTGTGTTATAGAGGGTATATGGTGTGTTATAAAGGGTATATGGTGTGTTATATAGGGTATTTGGTGTGTTATATAGGGTATATGGTGTGTTATACAGGGTATATGGTGTGTTATAGAGGGTATGTGGTGTGTTATAGAGGGTATATGGTGTGTTATAGAGGGTATATGGTGTGTTATATAGGGTATGTGGTGTGTTATAAAGGGTATATGGTGTAGTATACAGGGTATATGGTGTGTTATAGAGGGTATGTGGTGTGTTATAAAGGGTATATGGTGCGTTATATAGGGTATATGGTGTGATATATATAGGGTATATGGTGTGTTATAGAGGGTATGTGGTGTGTTATAGAGGGTATATGGTGTGTTATAGAGGGTATATGGTGTGTTATAAAGGGTATATGGTGTGTTATAGAGGGTATATGGTGTGTTATAGAGGGTATATGGTGTGTTATAGAGGGTATATGGTGTGATATATATAGGGTATATGGTGTGTTATAGAGGGTATGTGGTGTGTTATAGAGGGTATATGGTGTGTTATAGAGGGTATATGGTGTGTTATAAAGGGTATATGGTGTGTTATAAAGGGTATATGGTGTGTTATAGAGGGTATATGGTGTGTTATAGAGGGTATATGGTGTGTTATATAGGGTATATGGTGTGTTATAAAGGGTATATGGTGTGTTATATAGGGTATATGGTGTGTTATATAGGGCATATGGTGTGTTATAGAGGGTATATGGTGTGATATATATAGGGTATATGGTGTGTTATAAAGGGTATATGGTGTGTTATAGAGGGTATATGGTGTGTTATATAGGATATGTGGTGTGTTATATAGGGTATATGGTGTGTTATAGAGGGTATATGGTGTGTTATAGAGGGTATGTGGTGTGTTATAGAGGGTATATGGTGTGTTATATAGGGCATATGGTGTGTTATAGAGGGTATATGGTGTGTTATAAAGGGTATATGGTGTGTTATTTAGGGTATGTGGTGTGTTATAGAGGGTATTGGTGTGTTATATGGGGCATATGGTGTGTTATAGAGGGTATATGGTGTGTTATAAAGGGTATATGGTGTGTTATTTAGGGTATTTGGTGTGTTATATAGGGTATATGGTGTGTTATAGAGGGTATATGGTGTGTTATATAGGGTATGTGGTGTGTTATAAAGGGTATATGGTGTAGTATACAGGGTATATGGTGTGTTATAGAGGGTATGTGGTGTGTTATAAAGGGTATATGGTGCGTTATATAGGGTATATGGTGTGATATATATAGGGTATATGGTGTGTTATAGAGGGTATGTGGTGTGTTATAGAGGGTATATGGTGTGTTATAAAGGGTATATGGTGTGTTATAGAGGGTATATGGTGTGTTATAGAGGGTATATGGTGTGTTATAGAGGGTATATGGTGTGTATATATAGGGTATATGGTGTGTTATAGAGGGTATGTGGTGTGTTATAGAGGGTATGTGGTGTGTTATAGAGGGTATATGGTGTGTTATAAAGGGTATATGGTGTGTTATAGAGGGGTATATGGTGTGTTATAGAGGGTATATGGTGTGTTATATAGGGTATATGGTGTGTTATAGAGGGTATATGGTGTGTTATAAAGGGTATATGGTGTGTTATACAGGGTATATGGTGTGTTATATAGGGCATATGGTGTGTTATATAGGGTATATGGTGTGTTATAAGGGTATATGGTGTATTATATAGGGTATGTGGTGTGTTATAAAGGGTATATGGTGTTTTATAGAGGGTATATGGTGTGTTATAAAGGGTATATGGTGTGTTATATAGGGTATACGGTGTGTTATAAAGGGTATATGGTGTGTTATAGAGGGTATATAGTGTGTATAGGGTATATGGTGTGTTATAGAGGGTATATGGTGTGTTATAAAGGGTATATGGTGTGTTATACAGGGTATATGGTGTGTTTTATAGGGCATATGGTGTATTATATAGGGTATATGGTGTGTTATAAAGGGTATATGGTGTGTTATATAGGGTATGTGGTGTGTTATAGAGGGTATATGGTGTGTTATACAGGGTATATGGTGTGTTATATAGGGTATATGGTGTGTTATAGAGGGTATATGGTGTGTTATACAGGGTATATGGTGTGTTATATAGGGCATATGGTGTGTTATATAGGGTATATGGTGTGTTATAAAGGGTATATGGTGTGTTATAAAGGGTATATGGTGTGGTATAAAGGGTATATGGTGTGTTATAGAGGGTATTTGGTGTGTTATAAAGGGTATATAGTGTGCATAGGGTATATGGTGTGTTATAGAGGGTATATGGTGTGTTATATAGGGTATATGGTGTGTTATAGAGGGTATGTGGTGTGTTATAGAGGGTATATGGTGTGTTTTATAGGGCATATGGTGTGTTATAGAGGGTATATGGTGTGTTATAAAGGGTATATGGTGTGTTATTTAGGGTATGTGGTGTGTTATAGAGGGTATATGGTGTGTTATATGGGGCATATGGTGTGTTATAGAGGGTATATGGTGTGTTATAAAGGGTATATGGTGTGTTATTTAGGGTATTGGTGTGTTATATAGGGTATATGGTGTGTTATAGAGGGTATATGGTGTGTTATATAGGGTATGTGGTGTGTTATAAAGGGTATATGGTGTAGTATACAGGGTATATGGTGTGTTATAGAGGGTATGTGGTGTGTTATAAAGGGTATATGGTGGTTATATAGGGTATATGGTGTGATATATATAGGGTATATGGTGTGTTATAGAGGGTATGTGGTGTGTTATAGAGGGTATATGGTGTGTTATAAAGGGTATATGGTGTGTTATAGAGGGTATATGGTGTGTTATAGAGGGTATATGGTGTGTTATATAGGGTATATGGTGTGATATTATATAGGGTATATGGTGTGTTATAGAGGGTATGTGGTGTGTTATAGAGGGTATGTGGTGTGTTATAGAGGGTATATGGTGTGTTATAAAGGGTATATGGTGTGTTATAGAGGGTATATGGTGTGTTATAGAGGGTATATGGTGTGTTATATAGGGTATATGGTGTGTTATAGAGGGTATATGGTGTGTTATAAAGGGTATATGGTGTGTTATAAGGGTATATGGTGTGTTATATAGGGCATATGGTGTGTTATATAGGGTATATGGTGTGTTATAAAGGGTATATGGTGTATTATATAGGGTATGTGGTGTGTTATAAAGGGTATATGGTGTATTATAGAGGGTATATGGTGTGTGTTATAAAGGGTATATGGTGTGTTATATAGGGTATAGGTGTGTTATATAGGGTATATGGTGTGTTATAGAGGGGTATATGGTGTGTTATAAAGGGTATATGGTGTGTTATACAGGGTATATGGTGTGTTTTATAGGGCATATGGTGTATTATATAGGGTATATGGTGTGTTATAAAGGGTATATGGTGTGTTATATAGGGTATGTGGTGTGTTATAGAGGGTATATGGTGTGTTATACAGGGTATATGGTGTGTTATATAGGGTATATGGTGTGTTATAGAGGGTATATGGTGTGTTATACAGGGTATATGGTGTGTTATATAGGGCATATGGTGTGTTATATAGGGTATATGGTGTGTTATAAAGGGTATATGGTGTGTTATAAAGGGTATATGGTGTGTTATAAAGGGTATATGGTGTGTTATAGAGGGTATTTGGTGTGTTATAAAGGGTATATAGTGTGCATAGGGTATATGGTGTGTTATAAAGGGTATATGGTGTGTTATAGAGGGTATATGGTGTGTTATATAGGGTATATGGTGTGTTATAAAGGGTATATGGTGTGTTATAGAGGGTATTTGGTGTGTTATAAAGGGTATATGGTGTGTTATAAAGGGTATATGGTGTGTTATAAAGGGTATATGGTGTGTTATATAGGTTATATGGTGTGTTATAAAGGGTATATGGTGTGTTATAAAGGGTATATGGTGTGGTATAGAGGGTATATGGTGTGTTATAAAGGGTATATGGTGTGTTATAAAGGGTATATGGTGTGTTATAGAGGGTATATGGTGTGTTATATAGGGTATATGGTGTGTTATAAAGGGTATATGGTGTGTTATAAAGGGTATATGGTGTGTTATATAGGGTATATGGTGTGTTATATAGGGTATGTGGTGTGTTATAAAGGGTATATGGTGTATTATAGAGGGTATATGGTGTGTTATAAAGGGTATATGGTGTGGTATAAAGGGTATATGGTGTGTTATAGAGGGTATTTGGTGTGTTATAAAGGGTATATAGTGTGCATAGGGTATATGGTGTGTTATAAAGGGTATATGGTGTGTTATAGAGGGTATATGGTGTGTTATATAGGGTATATGGTGTGTTATAAAGGGTATATGGTGTGTTATATAGGGTATTAGGTGTGTTATATCGGGTATGTGGTGTGTTATAGAGGGTATATGGTGTGTTATAAAGGGTATATGGTGTGTTATAGAGGGTATATGGTGTGTTATAGAGGTTATATGTTGTGTTATATAGGGCATATGGTGTGTTATAGAGGGTATATGGTGTGATATATATAGGGTATATGGTGTGTTATAAAGGGTATATGGTGTGTTATAGAGGGTATATGGTGTGTTATATAGGATATGTGGTGTGTTATATAGGGTATATGGTGTGTTATATAGGGTATATGGTGTGTTATAGAGGGTATGTGGTGTGTTATAGAGGGTATATGGTGTTATATAGGGCATATGGTGTGTTATAGAGGGTATATGGTGTGTTATAAAGGGTATATGGTGTGTTATTTAGGGTATTTGGTGTGTTATATAGGGTATATGGTGTGTTATACAGGGTATATGGTGTGTTATAGAGGGTATGTGGTGTGTTATAGAGGGTATATGGTGTGTTATAGAGGGTATATGGTGTAGTATACAGGGTATATGGTGTGTTATAGAGGGTATATGGTGTAGTATACAGGGTATATGGTGTGTTATAGAGGGTATGTGGTGTGTTATAAAGGGTATATGGTGCGTTATATAGGGTATATGGTGTGATATATATAGGGTATATGGTGTGTTATAGAGGGTATGTGGTGTGTTATAGAGGGTATATGGTGTGTTATAGAGGGTATATGGTGTGTTATAAAGGGTATATGGTGTGTTATAGAGGGTATATGGTGTGTTATAGAGGGTATATGGTGTGTTATAGAGGGTATATGGTGTGTTATAGAGGGTATATGGTGTGTTATAAAGGGTATATGGTGTGTTATAGAGGGTATATGGTGTGTTATAGAGGGTATATGGTGTGTTATATAGGGTATATGGTGTGTTATAGAGGGTATATGGTGTGTTATAAAGGGTATATGGTGTGTTATAGAGGGTATATGGTGTGTTATATAGGGCATATGGTGTGTTATATAGGGTATATGGTGTGTTATAAAGGGTATATGGTGTATTATAGAGGGTATATGGTGTGTTGTATAGGGTATATGGTGTGTTATACAGGGTATATGGTGTGTTATACAGGGTATATGGTGTGTTATATAGGGTATATGGTGTGTTATAGAGGGTATATGGTGTGTTATACAGGGTATATGGTGTATTATATAGGGTATGTGGTGTGTTATAAAGGGTATATGGTGTATTATAGAGGGTATATGGTGTGTTATATAGGGTATACGGTGTGTTATAAAGGGTATATGGTGTGTTATAGAGGGTATATGGTGTGTTATAAAGGGTATATAGTGTGTATAGGGTATATGGTGTGTTATAGAGGGTATATGGTGTGTTATATAGGGTATATGGTGTGTTATATAGGGTATATGGTGTGTTATAAAGGGTATATGGTGTGTTATAGAGGGTATTTGGTCTGTTATAAAGGGTATATGGTGTGTTATAAAGGGTATATGGTGTGTTATAAAGGGTATATGGTGTGTTATATAGGTTATATGGTGTGTTATAAAGGGTATATGGTGTGTTATAAAGGGTATATGGTGTGTTATAGAGGGTATATGGTGTGTTATAAAGGGTATATGGTGTGTTATAAAGGGTATATGGTGTGTTATAGAGGGTATATGGTGTGTTATAGAGGGTATATGGTGTGTTATATAGGGTATATGGTGTGTTATAAAGGGTATATGGTGTGTTATAAAGGGTATATGGTGTGTTATATAGGGTATATGGTGTGTTATATAGGGTATGTGGTGTGTTATAAAGGGTATATGGTGTATTATAGAGGATATATGGTGTGTTATAAAGGGTATATGGTGTGTTATAAAGGGTATATGGTGTGGTATAAAGGGTATATGGTGTGTTATAGAGGGTATTTGGTGTGTTATAAAGGGTATATAGTGTGCATAGGGTATGTGGTGTGTTATAAAGGGTATATGGTGTGTTATAGAGGGTATATGGTGTGTTATATAGGGTATATGGTGTGTTATAAAGGGTATATGGTGTGTTATAGAGGGTATTTGGTGTGTTATAAAGGGTATATGGTGTGTTATACAGGGTATATGGTGTGTTATAAAGGGTATATGGTGTGTTATATAGGTTATATGGTGTGTTATAAAGGGTATATGGTGTGTTATAAAGGGTATATGGTGTGTTATAGAGGGTATATGGTGTGTTATAAAGGGTATATGGTGTGTTATAAAGGGTATATGGTGTGTTATAGAGGGCATATGGTGTGTTATAGAGGGTATATGGTGTGTTATATAGGGTATATGGTGTGTTATAAAGGGTATATGGTGTGTTATATAGGGTATATGGTGTGTTATAAAGGGTATATGGTGTGTTATAAAGGGTATATGGAGTGTTATAGAGGGTATATGGTGTGTTATATAGGGTATATGGTGTGTTATAAAGGGTATATGGTGTGTTATAGAGGGTATTTGGTGTGTTATAAAGGGTATATGGTGTGTTATAAAGGGTATATGGTGTGTTATAGAGGGTATTTGGTGTGTTATAAAGGGTATATGGTGTGTTATAAAGGGATATGGTGTGTTATAAAGGGTATATGGTGTGTTATATAGGGTATATGGTGTGTTATAAAGGGTATATGGTGTGTTATAAAGGGTATATGGTGTGTTATATAGGGTATATGGTGTGTTATATATGGTATATGGTGTGTTATAGAGGGTATATGGTGTGTTATATAGGGTATGTGGTGTGTTATAAAGGGTATGTGGTGTGTTATAGAGGGTATATGGTGTGTTATATAGGGTATGTGGTGTGTTATATAGGGTATGTGGTGTGTTATATAGGGTATGTGGTGTGTTATATAGGGTATGTGGTGTGTTATAAAGGGTATATGGTGTGTTATACAGGGTATATGGTGTGTTATAGAGGGTATATGGTGTGTTGTATAGGGTATATGGTGTGTTATAAAGGGTATATGGTGTGTTATAAAGGGTATATGGTGTGTTATAAAGGGTATATGGTGTGTTATAGAGGGTATATAGTGTGTTATATAGGGTATATGGTGTGTTATAAAGGGTATATGGTGTGTTATAAAGGGTATATGGTGTGTTATAAAGGGTATATGGTGTGTTATAAAGGGTATATGGTGTGTTATAAAGGGTATATGGTGTGTTATAAAGGGTATATGGTGTGTTATAGAGGGTATTTGGTGTGTTATATAGGGTATGTGGTGTGTTATAAAGGGTATATGGTGTGTTATATAGGGTATATGGTGTGTTATAAAGGCTATATGGTGTGTTACAAAGGGTATATGGTGTGTTATAAAGGGAATATGGTGTGTTATATAGGGTATATGGTGTGTTATAGAGGGTATATGGTGTGATATATATAGGGTATATGGTGTGTTATAAAGGGTATATGGTGTGTTATAAAGGGTATATGGTGTCTTATAAAGGGTATATGGTGTGTTATAAAGGGTATATGGTGTGTTATAGAGGGTATGTGGTGTGTTATAAAGGGTATATGGTGTGTTATAAAGGGTATATGGTGTGTTATAGAGGGTATATGGTGTGATATATATAGGGTATATGGTGTGTTATAAAGGGTATATGGTGTGTTATAAAGGGTATATGGTGTGTTATAAAGGGTATATGGTGTGTTATAGAGGGTATGTGGTGTGTTATAAAGGGTATATGGTGTGTTATAAAGGGTATATGGTGTGTTATATAGGGTATATGATGTGTTATAGAGGGTATATGGTGTGATATATATATAGGGTATATGGTGTGTTATAAAGGGTATATGGTGTGTTATAGAGGGTATATGGTGTGATATATATAGGGTATATGGTGTGTTATAAAGGGTATATGGTGTATTATAGAGGGTATATGGTGTGTTATAAAGGGTATATGGTGTGTTATAAAGGGTATATGGTGTGTTATAGAGGGTATATGGTGTGTTATAAAGGGTATATGGTGTGTTATAAAGGGTATATGGTGTGTTATAAAGGGTATATGGTGTGTTATATAGGGTATATGGTGTGTTATAGAGGGTATATGGTGTGATATATATAGGGTATATGGTGTGTTATATAGGGTATATGGTGTGATATATATAGGGTATATGGTGTGTTATAAAGGGTATGTGGTGTGTTATAAAGGGTATATGGTGTGTTATAGAGGGTATATAGTGTGTTATAAAGGGTATATGGTGTGTTATAGAGGGTATATGGTGTGTTGTAGAGGGTATATAGTGTGTTATAAAAGGTATATGGTGTGTTATAGAGGGTATATGGTGTGTTATAGAGGGTATATGGTGTGTTATAGAGGGTATATAGTGTGTTATAAAGGGTATATGGTGTGTTATAGAGGGTATATGGTGTGATATATATAGGGTATATGGTGTGTTATAAAGGGTATATGGTGTGTTATATAGGGTATATGGTGTGTTATAGAGGGTATATGGTGTGATATATATAGGGTATATGGTGTGTTATAAAGGGTATATGGTGTGTTATAAAGGGTATATGGTGTGTTATAAAGGGTATATGGTGTGTTATAAAGGGTATATGGTGTGTTATAGAGGGTATGTGGTGTGTTATAAAGGGTATATGGTGTGTTATAAAGGGTATATGGTGTGTTATAGAGGGTATATGGTGTGATATATATAGGGTATATGGTGTGTTATAAAGGGTATATGGTGTGTTATAAAGGGTATATGTTGTGTTATAAAGGGTATATGGTGTGTTATAAAGGGTATATGGTGTGTCATAGAGGGTATGTGGTGTGTTATAAAGGGTATATGGTGTGTTATAAAGGGTATATGTTGTGTTATATAGGGTATATGGTGTGTTATAGAGGGTATATGGTGTGATATATATAGGGTATATGGTGTGTTATAAAGGGTATATGGTGAATAATAGAGGGTATATGGTGTGATATATATAGGGTATATGGTGTGTTATAAAGGGTATATGGTGTATTATAGAGGGTATATGGTGTGTTATAAAGGGTATATGGTGTGTTATAAAGGGTATATGGTGTGTTATAGAGGGTATATGGTGTGTTATATAGGGTATATGGTGTGTTATAGAGGGTATATGGTGTGATATATATATAGGGTATATGGTGTGTTATAAAGGGTATGTGGTGTGTTATAGAGGGTATATGGTGTGTTATAGAGGGTATATGGTGTGATATATATATAGGGTATATGGTGTGTTATAAAGGGTATATGGTGTGTTATAGAGGGTATATGGTGTGTTATAGAGGGTATATAGTGTGTTATAAAGGGTATATGGTGTGTTATAGAGGGTATATGGTGTGTTATAGAGGGTATATAGTGTGTTATAAAGGGTATATGGTGTGTTATAGAGGGTATATGGTGTGTTATAGAGGGTATATAGTGTGTTATAAAGGGTATATGGTGTGTTATAGAGGGTATATGGTGTGTTATAGAGGGTATATAGTGTGTTATAAAGGGTATATGGTGTGTTATATAGGGTATATGGTGTGTTATAGAGGGTATATAGTGTGTTATAAAGGGTATATGGTGTGTTATAGAGGGTATATGGTGTGTTATAGAGGGTATATGGTGTGATATATATAGGGTATATGGTGTGTTATAAAGGGTATATGGTGTGTTATAGAGGGTATATGGTGTGATATATATAGGGTATATGGTGTGTTATAGAGGGTATATAGTGTGTTATAAAGGGTATATGGTGTGTTATAGAGGGTATGTGGTGTGTTATATAGGGTATATGGTGTATTATAGAGGTATATAGTGTGTTATAAAGGGTATATGGTGTGTTATAAAGGGTATATGGTGTGTTATATAGGGTATATGGTGTGTTATATAGGGTATATAGTGTGTTATAGAGGGTATATGGTGTGTTATAGAGGGTATATGGTGTGATATATATAGGGTATATGGTGTGTTATAGAGGGTATATAGTGTGTTATAGAGGGTATATGGTGTGTTATACAGGGTATATGTTAGGACATAGAATCAATATAAAACAGCTGCTGTCACTCAAACCTTTTTCCATTAGCTGATTGGTTGGCTCTAGGGTCTGACAGGTATAAATCAAGGCTCTGGTCACTGACAGCATCAATCAAGGCTCTGGTCACTGACAGCATCAATCAAGGCTCTGGTCACTGACAGCATCAATCAAGGCTCTGGTCACTGACAGCATCAATCAAGGCTCTGGTCACTGACAGCATCAATCAAGGCTCTGGTCAGGATCAATCAAGGCTCTGATCACTGACAGCATCAATCAAGGCTCTGGTCACTGACAGCATCAATCAAGGCTCTGGTCACTGACAGCATCAATCAAGGCTCTGGTCACTGACAGCATCAATCAAGGCTCTGGTCACTGACAGCATCAATCAAGGCTCTGGTCACTGACAGCATCAATTAATGCTCTAGGGTCTGACAGCATCAATCAAGGCTCTGGTCAGCATCAATCAAGGCTCTGGTCAGCATCAATCAAGACTCTGGTCAGCATCAATCAAGGCTCTGGTCAGCATCAATCAAGGCTCTGGTCACTGACAGCATCAATCCAGGTGGGCTCAATTATGAGTTAATCAATATCTTCCATGCCAGCCGCCAAATTATAAAGCTGAACGAGTGTGTATGTGTTTGTGTGTGTGCATTCGTGTGTGTGTGTGTGTGTGTGTGTGTGTGCGTGTGAGTGTGTGTGAGGCCTTCTGCAGTTCAGTGTAGAGATGTATGACTCATCCCCCAATCATGTGACTCATCAATCACTGCAGTTCCTGTCGTTTGCCCAAACTCTCTCATTCTCTCTCGCTTTTCCTCTCTATCTTTCTGACTTCTCTCTCCCTCTTTTTCTCTCTCTTTTCCTCTCTATCTTTCTGACTTCTCTCTCCCTCTTTCTCTCTCTCTTTTCCTCCCTATCTTTCTGACTTCTCTCTCCCTCTTTCTCTCTCTCTTTTCCTCCCTATCTTTCTGACTTCTCTCTCCCTCTTTCTCTCTCTCTTTTCCTCCCTATCTTTCTGACTTCTCTCTCCCTCTTTCTCTCTCTCTTTTCCTCCCTATCTTTCTGACTTCTCTCTCCCTCTTTCTCTCTCTCTTTTCCTCCCTATCTTTCTGACTTCTCTCTCCCTCTTTCTCTCTCTCTTTTCCTCCCTATCTTTCTGACTTCTCTCTCCCTCTTTTCCCCACTCTGTCTTTTGTTTTTCTTCCTCCCTTTATATGATGTTTACATACCCTACATTACTCATCTCATATGTATATACTGCACTCTGTACCATCTACTGCATCTTGTTTACATACCATACATTACTCATCTCATATGTATATACTGTAGTCTGTACCATTTACTGCATCTTGCCTATGCCGTTGGGCCATCGCTCATTCATATATTTTTATCTTTATGTACATATTCTCATTCATTCCTTTACACTTGTGTGTGTATAAGGTAGTTGTTGTGAAATTGTTATGTTAGATTACTCGTTGGATATTACTGCATTGTCGGAACTAGAAGCACAAGCATTTCGCTACACTCGCATTAACATCTGCTAACCATGTGTATGTGACCAATACCATCTGCTAACCCTGTGTATGTGACCAATACCTTCTGCTAACCATGTGTATGTGACCAATACCATCTGCTAACCATGTGTATGTGACCAATACCATCTGCTAACCGTGTGTATGTGACCAATAACATCTGCTAACCATGTGTATGTGACCAATAACATCTGCTAACCATGTGTATGTGACCAATAACATCTGCTAACCATGTGTATGTGACCAATAACATCTGCTAACCATGTGTATGTGACCAATAACATCTGCTAACCATGTGTATGTGACCATTAACATCTGCTAACCATGTGTGTGACCAATAACATCTGCTAACCATGTGTATGTGACCAATAACATCTGCTAACCATGTGTATGTGACCAATACCATCTGCTAACCATGTGTATGTGACCAATACCATCTGCTAACCGTGTGTATGTGACCAATAACATCTGCTAACCATGTGTATGTGACCAATAACATCTGCTAACCATGTGTATGTGACCAATAACATCTGCTAACCATGTGTATGTGACCAATAACATCTGCTAACCATGTGTATGTGACCAATAACATCTGCTAACCATGTGTATGTGACCATTAACATCTGCTAACCATGTGTGTGACCAATAACATCTGCTAACCATGTGTATGTGACCAATAACATCTGCTAACCATGTGTATGTGACCAATAACATCTGCTAACCATGTGTATTTGACCAATAACATCTGCTAACCATGTGTATGTGACCAATAACATCTGCTAACCATGTGTATGTGACCAATAACATCTGCTAGCCATGTGTATGTGACCATTAACATCTGCTAACCATGTGTGTGACCAATAACATCTGCTAACCATGTGTATGTGACCAATAACATCTGCTAACCATGTGTATGTGACCAATAACATCTGCTAACCATGTGTATGTGACCAATAACATCTGCTAACCATGTGTATGTGACCAATAACATCTGCTAACCATGTGACCATTAACATCTGCTAACCATGTGTATGTGACCAATAACATCTGCTAACCATGTGTATGTGACCAATAACATCTGCTAACCATGTGACCATTAACATCTGCTAACCATGTGTATGTGACCAATAACATCTGCTAACCATGTGTATGTGACCAATAACATCTGCTAACCATGTGTATGTGACCAATAACATCTGCTAACCATGTGTATGTGACCATTAACATCTGCTAACCATGTGTGTGACCAATAACATCTGCTAACCATGTGTATGTGACCAATAACATCTGCTAACCATGTGTATGTGACCAATAACATCTGCTAACCATGTGTATGTGACCAATAACATCTGCTAACCATGTGTATGTGACCAATAACATCTGCTAACCATGTGTATGTGACCAATAACATCTGCTAACCATGTGTATGTGACCAATAACATCTGCTTACCATGTGTATGTGACCATTAACATCTGCTAACCATGTGTGTGACCAATAACATCTGCTAACCATGTGTATGTGACCAATAAAATTTGTTTTGAATTGATTTGTTGTCGCTTTCTGATGTTCTCTCTCCCTCTACCTCGTTTTCTTCCTCCTTCTTCAATATTGTCTTTTCTCTGTTTGTTTTTCTTCAGATTCACATATTCTTTCTGAGGATAGATTATGACAACCCCTACTTAGACTGCCTTTACACGGGCAGCCCTGTTCTGGAAGCCAGAAGAACATTCTCCGTTCATATAGTGTTGCATAGGCATACAGATCCTCTGTTCTCAGTTCTATTCCCAGAGGTCTGCAGGACGGATGGTTGTCATTCTTCGTCTCTAATCAGGAACTGATTCAGACCTGATACACCACAGCTGTGTTTAAACGGGGCAGCCCATTTCTGATCTCTCTCTTCCACTAATTTGTCTTTTGAACAAAGAGGAAAGTGTTGGTAACCAGTTTATAATAGCAATAAGGCACCTCGGGGGTTTGTGGTTTGTGGCCAACATACATTGCATCGTGCGCAAGAACAGTCCTTAGTCACATGATTGGGGGATGAGTCATACATCTCTACACTTAACTGCAGAGGGCCTCACACACACACGCACACACACACACACACACACACACACACACACACACACACACACACACACACACACATATTGAACTTTACTGTGCAATACAAAACTCTAATGTGCATCAAACTGTCCAAAAATGCATAAAAAAAACAGAACTTTAATAAAATAGTTGCTTTTATTTTTTCTTCTTAAAGCAAAACTAGGGTCATGCTGTTATGTACACGTTGCACAGAAGGGCATTTATTTCACATGAACTGTACATCTTACAAGCCCGAAGGAGATATGGTCACGACAACACAACAGTCCTTTCACAGGACGGAGCCTTTCTCTGGCCCCCGAGTTTTACATTCTCACTTTTTTTAGATCACAATTGAATCAGAGAAACGAACACGTATTTCCCCTCACTGGATTTTTATTTGTTTTTTTGTAAAAATGAATTTTTTATTTTTATTTTTTATTTTTTAAGTAGAAAGACGTGCAGATTTATCAGGTCAAGCTCTCACTCATCCTCTCCTCCTCTCCCAGCTCACCCTCCCTCCTCCTCTACCCTCTTCCTCTCCTCCTCTCCTCCTCTCCCCTCTTCCTCTCCTAGCTTACCCTCCCTCCTCCTCTCCCTCTTCCTCTCCTCCTCTTCCCTCTTCCTCTCCTCCTCTCCTAGCTCACTCTCCCTCCTCCTCTCCCCTCTTCCTCTCCTCCTCTCCTAGCTCACCCTCCCTCCTCCTCTCCCCTCTTCCTCTCCTCCTCTCCCTCCCTCCTCCTCTCCCCTCTTCCTCTCCTCCTCTTCCCTCTTCCTCTCCTCCTCTCCTAGCTCACTCTCCCTCCTCCTCTCCCCTCTTCCTCTCCTCCTCTCCTAGCTCACTCTCCCTCCTTCTCTCCCCTCTTCCTCTCCTCCTCTCCTCTTCTCCCCTCGTCCTCTCCTCCTTTCCCCTCTTCCTCTCCTCCTCTCCTAGCTCACCCTCCCTCCTCCTCTCCCCTCTTCCTCTCCTCCTCTCCTCCTCTCCCCTCTTCCTCTCCTAGCTCACCCTCCCTCCTCCTCTCCCCTCTTCCTCTCCTCCTCTCCTAGCTCACCCTCCCTCCTCCTCTCCCCTCTTCCTCCCCTCCTCTCCCTCCCTCCTCCTCTCCAAGCTCTCCCTCCTCCTCTCCCCTCTTCCTCTCCTCCTCTCCCTCCCTCCTCCTCTCCCCTCTCCCCTTCCTCCTCTCCCTCCCTCCTCCTCTCCAAGCTCTCCCTCCTCCTCTCCCCTCTTCCTCTCCTCCTCTCCCTCCCTCCTCCTCTCCTAGCTCTCCCTCCTCCTCCTCTCCCCTCTTCCTCTCCTCATCTCCTAGTTCTCCCTCCCTCCTCCTCTCCCCTCTTCCTCTCCTCTTCCTCTCCTCCTCTCCTCCTCTCTCCTCTTCCTCTCCTTCCTCTCCCATCTTCCTCTCCTCCTCTCCTCCTCTCCCCTCTTCCTCTCTTCCTCCCCTCTTCCTCTCCTCCTCTCCTCCTCTCCCCTCTTACTCTCCTCTCCTCTCCTCTCCCTCTCCCCTCTTCCTCAGGGCTCCCGAGTGGCGCAGCGGTCTAAGGCACTGCATCTCAGTGCTTGAGGTGTCACTCCAGACACCCTGGTTTGGCTGTATCACTCCGGCTGTCATTGGAAGTCCCATAGGGCAGCGCACAATTGCCCCGGCGTCGTCCGGGTTTGGCCGGTGTAGTCTGTCTTTAACTGACTTGCCTAGTTAATAAAAAATCCTCCCCCTCTTTCTCAATATCCTTTGGAAATGATATGACATAGTGAGTTCTAGTAGTTGTGAGATGTAGGGTGTGGGTGTGTGTGTGTGTGTGTGTGTGTGTGTGTGTGTGTGTGTGACCTGCCTTATAGCTCCTGAGTAGTGAATAACTGGTCCCTCCATGAAAATCTATCAGGTTGTAACTAAGGAGGCCACATAACAGAGTCGTGCTGTCTCTCTGTGCTCACATCACTATGGACCCACAACAGACTGCTATGGGCCCACAACAGACTGCTATGGGCCCACAACAGACTGCTATGGGCCCACAACAGACTGTTATGGGCCCACAACAGACTGCAATGGGCCCACAACAGACTGCTATGGGCCCACAACAGACTGCTATGGGCCCACAACAGACTGCTATGGGCCCACAACAGACTGCTATGGGACCACAACAGACTGCTATGGGCCCACAACAGACTGCTATGGGACCACAACAGACTGCTATGGGACCACAACAGACTGCTATGGGCCCACAACAGACTGCTATGGGCCCACAACAGACTGCTATGGGCCCACAACAGACTGCTATGGGACCACAACAGACTGCTATGGGCCCACAACAGACTGCTATGGGACCACAACAGACTGCTATGGGCCCACAACAGACTGCCTACTACTGAGTCCACCATCAACAACTCCAGTGCCTAGTTTATGTTAAATAGCTTTGTTATTGTTTTCTTGTTTTAACACAAACCTGAGTCCTAATCTTAACCAGTCTGAATGAATGTCTTAACTGTTAACTGTCAAGGTGTTTCTGATGCAACTCTGTATATATATATATATACTTAACATCATCCCAAACCTGAGTCCTATTCTTAACCAGTCTGAATGAATGTCTTAACTGTTACCTGTCAAGGTGTTTCTGATGCAACTCTGTATATATATATATATATGTATATATGTATATATATATATACTTAACATCATCCCAAACCTTAGTCCTAATCTTAACCAGTCTGAATTAATTTCTTAACTGTTACCTGTCAAGGGTTTTTTGGTTAAACCCTATTACAAAACCTGTAAACACGCGGAATGATCGCGGTCCTAAACAGGACGTTAAAGTCTATTTCCTGTGTCAGTATTATATTGGTATTAGAACAGGTAGAATCATAACACCTCTTTCTAAAGAGTCCTGGAATCGATGACTGTGTTTCTTAGTAAAAGATCCGCTGACGTTTAACAGAAAAACACAACTCATATTCCTGAATCTCTGAAAGAAAAGACACTGTAGACGGGTTGGTTGTTTAGCGACAAAACCGAGGCGTGCGCATCTCTGGGGCAACACAGACGGGGTTGGCATAAACTGTGGACAACATGTCAAGTCTCAAATGTTTACTGAAAACATTAATACATTTGTACAATGAGCACTTGTTGTCTCGCAAATATATTGTTGCAGTTGTTGGTTAGCTAGCTAGCTATTTTGTTTGTTGCCACATTAGCATTGACTTGAAATCAGTCAAACAAAACATGGTATCAACAACATGATAATACGAGCTGAAACGACCTGCGTTTCCCCACATGTCAGATTCTTGTCATCGTTTCGCAACAAAACGTGTATTTCTGGCCCCATTGAAGCACATCCTTTTGGTGACGTTGTCAGCTAACCCGTCTACAGATGATTCTGTAAACATGAGTCTCCTGTTGTCGGCACCATGTTGTTGGTTCTAAACCCCCCTCCGAAACTCTCTGGGATGTGCCCCAACGTCAGAGACAGACCTGAATAAAAGCAGACAGCAAGCAGCTCCCCTGATCAGGATCGACCGGAAGTTCTGACTCACAACGTCAACATCTCCCCTCCCCTCCTCCTCCTCCCTTCCCCTTGTCCCCTCCCCTCCCCTCCCCTCCCTTCCCTCCTCCTCTCCTTCCCCTGGTCACAAATAAACAAACAAAATAAATGTGAAAAACAACAGACAAGCAATCTTTCACCACCACCCTCTCTTTCTTTCTTCTCACTCCTCCAATCCTATCCTTCTCTCTCATCCAATCCTATCCTTCTCTCTCATCCAATCCTATCCTTCTCTCTCCTCCAATCCTATCCTTCTCACTCCTCCAATCCTATCCTTCTCTCTCATCCAATCCTATCCTTCTCTCTCCTCCAATCCTATCCTTCTCTCTCATCCAGCCTATTTACTCCTTCTCATCCCTCCCCCTGTTTGGTCCCTTTGTCCTGCGGTAGTGTCTGTCTGTCCTTCTGTCTCTAGTACATTCTGCGTTTCATGTATATTTTGGATATAAAGTTTTCCAGTTCCTCTTGACTGTCCAGCTGAGGAACCAGCCCATCGTCATCTTCATAGTCCCCTCCCACCCTCCCCCCAGCTACACCCAAGCCCCCAGGCCCAGGTGGGTAGTAGAACGGGGGTTGCCTGCCCCTGTTCTGGGGGGAGAGGGGTTTAGGCAGTGGCTGATATGTCCGGGGGTGTGGCAGGATGTAATTGGAGATGTAGGGAGTGGAGGGAAGACGGGGTGGGAGGGGCTGCTGTCTCCAGCCATGCCTACCTCCACCTCTGGCCCTGCCCCCGGCCCTGTGTCTGCGCCTGGTAGGCCGGAGCTCATAGTCCAAGGGCGGGCTGTGGGGTAGCTCCTCCCCCATGGGAGTATTGTCGTAGTACTGGGGTTTGGGGTAGGGGAAGAACACAGGGTAGTAGGCTCGGTAGGGTTTCTGGTAGTAGGGGTAGGACGGGAAGGCTAGGAACTGTTTCTGGGGTTTGAACCAGACGTCCTGCTTGTAGGCCTTGGCCTTGGCTCTGTCCTTGTTCCACTTGTTCTTGTAGGGCTGGTAGTAAGGGTCCTTCTTGGGGTTGGAGGAGGCTGTGTAGTGGTACATGGGGGCCGTCACTAGGGGAGGGGGAACTAGGGGCCGGTAACGCGGGGCGACCGGGTTGCTAAGCGACGTCAGCTCCTTTCTCTTCTTCTTCTCCTCTACGTTGGAGATGATCTGGACCACGTCGTCGGCCGGCAAGTGCAGCTTGCTGCTGATCTCGATCAGCCTGTCAATCATCTGCTGATCCAGGTCGTCGCCGTCGGTTACCACCTCCTCGGAGCGCTTGTCTTCAGCAGCGTTGGCGCCGGCCTTCTGTCTGGCCATGAGGTAGGGCGCCCCCTGCTGCTTCTGTCTCCCCATGTACTGCAGCAACATGTCCGAGGCGATGTCTGCCAGCCTCTGCTCCTCCTCTCTAGCCCTCTCTGCCTCCTCCTGCTGCCGTTGCACCTCCTGCTGCTCTGCACGCGCACGAGCCTCCTCCTCCTCCACCATCGACAAAGCCGCCTCCTCCTCTGCTTCATTGTCAAAGTCGTCCATGAAGTTGCCCCCCAGGGGTGTGTTGCGTGCCCGCTCCTCCTCCCAGTGCAGCTTTTTCCCAGCTTGTGCCAGCTGGGTGTTGTAGGCCTTATACCCCTTCAGAGGGGGAAGAATCTCGTTGTCTTGGAGACCGAGGTCTATGTTCTGGAAGTAGCCCCGAGCCTTCCGTTGGAGGTCAATAGGCCTCCCCTCCTCTCCTATCCTACTCCCCTCTGCTCTTTTATCCTTTTCACCTCCCCATCTCCCTGCTTCACCTTCCTCCTCCTCCTCTTCCTTCTGCTGTCCTCCCTCCTCACCGCCACCACCAGCTCTATCCCCGTCTTCCTTTAGAAGCCAGCTTCTGTCCTCTGACCTCTTCCTCTCCTCCCTCTCCTCCTCTTCTTCTATCTCTCTTAACTCCTCACCCAGAGCTGCTGCCACTAGTGCTGGTCCTAGCTGTTCCATCCTTCTCTCCCCCACCCTCCTCTCCTCCTCCTCCTCCTCTCTCCTTGTCTCCTCATCCCTTCTTTCCTCCAAAGGGACTGGATCCCCCTCTCCTCTCCCAGTGTGGTCCAGGGCCTCCAGTAGCATAGCGGCTAGAGCCTGGGCAGGGTCCATGTTTGTAGGGCCACCATAGCTCTGTTCCTGGTCCTCTATCCGGTCCTGGGTCTGGTCCAAAGGGTAGCGGAGGGGGCTGGGGCTGATTTCTAGAGGGCTATGGAAGGGGTTGAGGCTGTCCTCTTTAAGGTGTGTCCTAGAGTGCCCTTCCCTCTGCCCATCCCCACCAACAGGGGTGGCGGTCAGCCGTGGAGTGACAGTGAGCAGGACCAATAGAATGAGTCGGGCTGTGGAGGGTGCGTAGTGACTGGTCATGACCATGCAGAACGGGCAGGAGGGGGGGTCCGAGCACCTGTAGGGGAGGGGGGGGGGGGGACATTGAGCAGACTGTTGTAAAATCATTGTTAAGAAGATGGTGACATTTACCATGCTGTATTGTCGTCATAATCTGAGAAGGGAGGGAGCAGGGAGGGGGGAGAGATGGAGTAGGGAGGGAGGGAGCAGGGAAGGGGGAGAGATGGAGTAGGGAGGGAGGGAGCAGGGAGGGGGGAGAGATGGAGTAGGGAGGGAGGGAGCAGGGAGGGGGGAGAGATGGAGTAGGGAGGGAGGGAGCAGGGAGGGAGGAGGGAGGAGGGAGGGGGAGAGATGGAGTAGGGAGGGAGGGAAACAAGGAGGGAGGGAACAAGGGAGGGAGCAGGGAGGGAGGGAGGGAGCAGGGAGGGAGGGAGGGAGGGAGCAGGGAGGGTGGGAGCAGGGAGGGAGCAGGGAGGGAGCAGCGAGGGAGGGAGCATGAAGGGAGGGGGCATGGAGGGAGGGAGCGGGCATGGAGGGAGGGAGCAGAGAGGCAGGGAGCAGGGAGGGAGCAGGGAGGGAGGGAGCAGGGAGGGAGGGAGCATGAAGGGAGGGAGCGGGCATGGAGGGAGGGAGCAGGGAGGCAGGGAGCAGGGAGGGAGGGAGCAGGGAGGGAGGGAGCATGAAGGGAGCAAGGAGGGAGGGAGCATGAAGGGAGCAGAGAGGGAGGGAGCATGAAGGGAGCAGGGAGGGAGGGAGCAGGGAGGGAGGGAGGGAGCAGGGAGGGAGGCAGGAGGGAGGGAGCAGGGAGGGAGCAGGGAGGGAGGGAGCAAGGAGGGAGCAGGGAGGGAGGGAGCAGGGAGGGAGGGAGCAGGGAGGGAGGGAGCAGGGAGGGAGGAGGTAGGGAGGGAGCATGGAGGGAGCAGGAGGGAGGGAGCAGGGAGGGAGGGAGCAAGGAGGATGCAGGGAGGGAGGGAGCAGGGAGGGAGCAGGGAGGGAGGAAGGAGGGAGGGAGCTGGGAGGGAGGGAGCAGGGAGGGAGCAGGGAGGGAGGAGCAGGGAGGGAGCATGGAGGGAGGGAGCATGGAGGGAGGGAGGAGTGAGGGAGCAGGGAGTGAGGGAGCAGGGAGTGAGGGAGCAGGGAGGGAGGGAGCAGGGAGGGAGCAGGAGGGAGGGAGCAGGGAGGGAGCAGGAAGGGAGGGAGCAGGGAAGGAGGGAGCAAGGAGGGAGCAGGGAGGGATGGAGCAGGGAGGGAGCAGGGAGTGAGGGAGCAGGGAGGAGGGAGCAGAGAGGGAGGGAGCAGGGAGAGAGGGAGCAGGGAGGGAGCAGGGGGAGAAGGAGGGGGCGGGGAGAGAGCATGGAGGGAGGGTGGGAGCAGGGAGGAGCAGGGAGGGAGAATCTTGGAGGGAGCAGGGAGGGAGAGAGCAGGGAGGGAGGAGGGAGGGAGCAGGGAGGGATCAGGGAGGGAGGGAGGAGGGAGGAAGCAGGGAGGGAGGGAGCAGGGAGGGAGGGAGGAGCAGGGAGGGAGGAGGGGAGAGCAGGGAGGGAGGAGCAAGGTGGGAGCAGGGAGGGAGGGGCCAGGGAGGGAGGGAGCAGGGGGGGAGGAGGGAGTGAGCAGGGAGGGAGTGAGCAGGGAGGGAGGGAGCAGGGAGGGAGGGAGCAGGGTGGTTGTATATAAACTGTTTCTATAATTTGGACTATAGCCAACTTGTTTAAAAGGGATACTGAGAAATTTGGGCCATTTTCTACTTCCCCAGAATCACTTGTGAATACCATTGGTATGTCTCTGTGTCCAGTGTTAAAGAAGTTAGACTTTAGCTTTCCAAGCCAATGCTTACTTAACGAGTTCTTCTGAAAATGGGATCTATTCTGTTCCTAGTCCAGTACATTGCTCAGCCAAATCCTCAGAGACGATAATATGAACTGCTACGTTGATGATCCCCAGGTCTACATGTACCCCCAGCCAGACAGCATCTCAGCTAAACTTGGCAGCTGCCTAGATGACATCAGGGCATGGATGTAAGAGAACTTCTTCCAGCTGAACAGCAGCACGACTGTGACTATGCTTATTGGGTCAAGTAGGTCAGTACTGCTGGAAACTTCTGACCTAAAATTGACGGTCAAGTCACTGTCCACCCCAACCCGGGAGTCAAGTTTGATATCATTTTTCCCATCTAAGAAACATTGCCCAGGCTCAAAGCATCGCTCTCCCAGCCAGATGCAGAGAAACTCGTCCATGTCTTCATCTTCTCCCGGATTGACAACGGCAAACGCTCTGTTCGGGGGCCTTCCGGCCAAATCACTACAACGTCTCCAGAATTACACGCTCTCCGTTCCAGCAACGTCCCACTGCTTCAAGTCCCCATGACACATCTTCGTACTATGAGGCCTTCTGCTCTCTTGCCCCTCGCCTATGGAATGCCCTCCCTGACCATCTGAGAGGCGCTCCATCACAAGGACCTTTTAAAAACGGGCCATAAAACCCATTTCTACAGACGGTCTTTCTTCAAGTCCTAATCTGTAAAGTCCTTTTAGGATTTAAAACCCATTTCTACAGACGGTCTTTCTTCAAGTCCTAATCTGTAAAGTCCTTTTAGGATTTAAAACCCATTTCTACAGACGGTCTTTCTTCAAGTCCTAATCTGTAAAGTCCTTTTAGGATTTAAAACCCATTTCTACAGACGGTCTTTCTTCAAGTCCTAATCTGTAAAGTCCTTTTAGGATTTAAAACCCATTTCTACAGACGGTCTTTCTTCAAGTCCTAATCTGTAAAGTCCTTTTAGGATTTAAAACCCATTTCTACAGACGGTCTTTCTTCAAGTCCTAATCTGTAAAGTCCTTTTAGGATTTAAAACCCATTTCTACAGACGGTCTTTCTTCAAGTCCTAATCTGTAAAGTCCTTTCAGGATGTATAATTGCTATTTCCTGCCTTGATTCTAAACGTATAATGCTTATATTGCATGTTTTATTTTGTTATCATTATTTATTTATTTTAATGTTTTTATGTAGAGCTTTGAGTTAACACTGTAATGAAAAGCACTATACAAATTAAATGTTATTATTTATTATTTATTATTATAATTGCCAGAATCTCACAGTATCTGTTTAAATGGGTAGGTCCATTTAAATGATGGATGAATAAAATGGCATCAGACAAGCAGGAAATCACATCCCATCTAACAGTGTCAATATAGTACTGTGTATTCCACTGTGTCTGTTCTCTAATTAATGACATCAGAAAAGCAGGAAATCACATCCCATTTAACAGTGTCAATATAATACTGTCTATTCCACTGTGTCTGTTCTCTAATTAATGACATCAGAAAAGCAGCAAATCACATCCCATTTAACAGGGTCAATATAATACTGTGTATTCCACTGTGTCTGTTCTCTAATTAATGACATCAGAAAAGCAGCAAATCACATCCCATTTAACAGTGTCAATATAATACTGTCTATTCCACTGTGTCTGTTCTCTAATTAATGGTGTAGATGTTGTAAAGACCCAGTAGCACGACAAATAATAATAATAATAATTTAATTTCTATAGCATTATTGATTACAGATAAAATAATAAATAAACACATTTTTAAAAATAAATGTTTTATCATATATTTTGGTATAGATGCAGTTTGTATAGAACCTCCCTCTCTCTTGGACTCCCTGTCACGCTGTCCTATTGGATTCCCGCGTGTGTTTCTCTGTTCTTCCTTTCTTTGTTGCTTCCTGTTTTTTAATTTATTACCACAATCATGTTTTTTATTTTCTCTTTTTTTCTTCTTTTTAATATTTTTTTTCTGCAAAGTGTGTTGAGACATGTAAAATGCACAAATAAATCATGATTTGATAAATATCTATATATATAAAAAATAACAAATGAACAATGCATGTGAAAAATATAAAGAGTAGAGAGATGTATTATGTGGTGTAGAAGCTGTGTAGGTGCTTCAACACCTTGCTGTTCAGGGGGTTTTATGCTGGGTTTCTGTACAGCACTTTGTGACATCAGCTGATGTAAGAAAGGCTTTCTAAATAAATTTGATTCGATTTGTATACAGGCCGTAGCAGCAGCAGCAGCGTTAACCCTGCGGAGAGCAGCTGTCGGCAGCTATTAGCCTTATATCTGCTTCCTACTGGCTGTCACAGTCAGCAGATAGCCTAGCGGTGAGAGGCAGACAGACTAGCGGTAAGAGGCAGATAGCCTAGCGGTAAGAGCGTTGGACCAGTAACTCGTCAAGGTCGCCAGTTCAAATCCCCAAGCCAGCAAGGTGAATAATCTGTCAATGTACCTTTTAAACAAGGAACTTCACCCTAATTGGTTCCGTGTGGATCAGTTGGCCAGGGTTGTGGGTTTGATTCCCATGGGGGACCAATGTGAAAATATATGCCTGTGCTCCATGACTGAAATGTAAACGCTCCATAATGACCCCAATCTCCGAACCTGTCTCAGGGGACATTTTACATGTGTGAAAAAGGACACATATAATTACCCCACTCTAAAGGACATTATCTGATGACTAATATTGGCTACCCAGAAGTAAAATGATAATGTGTCATTTTTTGGGGGGGAGGGGGGGGGGCTGCTGCTAACAATTGTGGAAGCGAAGTCTCCCTCCCTCGCAAAGGGAAACTCTCGGCCAAACCCATCCCTTCCACTAATTTCACCGTGTTTATCATGGCCCCCCCAAAAATCATTTTTGTTTTCATTAACCCTACAATGTTGACAATTTCGACATTGTGGCTGGTGGAAACCATTTATCATCCGCACACGGGCTTGAAATCACCTCCCCAGTTTTTAAGCATAGCCTTCGCCGAATCCTGGTTCATAGGCTACAAATAATCAATGATGAAAACCAATAATTCTAGGTGAGCTGTTTACACACAGAATCTGTCCACGAGAGATTATCTGACGAACAACCGTTTTCTACCGAATCCTATCTGACGACCAGCCGTTTTTACCGAATCCTATCTGACGACCAGCCGTTTCTACCGAATCCTATCTGACCAGCCGTTTCTACCGAATCCTATCTGACGGACCAGCCGTTTCTACCGAGTACTATGTGACATTATATGATGACATCAGACGCAATTCCACAGGAGGCTTCTGTTGATTTCTAACAGATGTTAGAGGAGCCTTTAAATCAATACTTTGTGCAGTACTGGTTTTGGTACAGCCGGAGAAAGAGATGGCAAAATGGGTATGTGTAGCCATGTCACCTATGTGCTTCAAATCTATACATTTTTGGAGTACAAAATTGTACATTCAAAACGGTCAAAGTTGGTATCTAAATTGCATTGACATATTCTCCCATATTTTCCCGGAAAAAAAAGCACCGTCCTCAACTCATCCACCAAAACAAGACATACGGATTACCGGCTTCAAAGCGTCATACATGCGGAATAATGACAGCGACCGTACAACACCGACATTATGAAGCTGTTCGTGCTCTGTTTATTTTGTCTAGCGGCAGCAACACGCGCAGCTGCATTCCAATGCTTCCATATGGACACGAGCCCGACTCGTCTGCCTGCGCTGCGCACCAGGACAGCCATGCGTAAAACCGCGAGCCACGTTGTTAATGTTAACCCGCTCTCTGGTTCCGTTCAACTATTCACCGCTGAGTTCGTTATTATGACACCTCACGTCGCTGTCCGAAGTCGTACGGTAAGGTATGTAGAATGTCAGAAAGAGCGTTAATGGTATGTAGATCGTCAGAAAGAACGGTCTCTCTCAATTTTTTCCGGATCTGTGTTTGAAATTATGTCTGTGCTGTTTTTTTTGGGGTGGTCACATTCAGTCGAGGAGCGAGAGAAGAATGCATCTAGATTTTTTCCGCCTATTTAAAAAAGAGCAAATCTGATATATTCACCACGTAGCCAAAATGGTGACGGATAAATGTGTCTATATAGCCAACGTTATAAATGCGCATTTGAATTTTCAAACTAACCGTGACGAGTTGGGCACCAATTGCGAGAGAATTTCGTTCTTGTGAGGAAAGCAAATAATAAATATCCTATACCCAAATATTGTGATATTGTGAAATAAGGCACTACACACCAACAGCAGCAAAGAGACACACATTTAATCCATGGTTCAGTAGGCTATGGCAAAACATTTTTAAGTTTCATCTTTTTTTTTTTTTTTTTTTTACAATAGCCTATATTAATTCGCTAGACCGCTTTAAAATGTGGAGTGTCTTTAGCCTAACCTATAGCCTTTAATATTAGAACTATAATTTGACATTTTAAGGTGTCTAGCCCATTACAGGCGATATTACCTATAATTCTACATGCCCTTTGCCACACCGTCGCTGCGCTTCTTCGGAGTTTCCGACCCAATGAAAACAGAACTTCTTCAACCCTACAGTCTATCCAGATTGTTCAAGATACAATAAAAACGTTCCTTTAATTGCAAACAAATACACAGCAGGGGAAAAACCGAGAGTTGTTTCTCTGACAACCTAATTATGAATGTATTAAAACACAGTGTCATATACGTAGTTCCAGCAGAACATTCCCACACTGACTCCCCCCGTCTTTACGCACTCCTTTAGATGCCTTCAAGTCACTCTGTTCTGTAAACGGCTCCTTTTAGATAAATCAACCGAACATTATTATAGTTCCCAACTATGGAGAGTCCTTTAATACTCCTGACGTGTTCATTCCCCAGAGAGTTTAGTTATAATATCAACAGGCAACCGTTACCGCGCCTGGTGTGGGAGAGAAACAGAGAAAATGAAAGAGAGAGAAAAAGAGAGATAGATAGATTGAAGAAGGAAAGAGAGAGAAAAATATGTTGTAACTCACCTGTATTCCTGCGAGGGAGAAGTGCTGTATCTTGTGCCTCTGGTAGTCTCTCAGCCTACACTTCATAAATGATTAATAAACAGTGTCAACGTCTTCAACCTCTTCTCTCGGGCGACTGGACTATCAACTATGTGGAAAAGTGATATTGGTGTTTTATTTTGGGTCAACAGTTTATGTGATGTGTTTGTTTCTCAACGAACAACTGTCAAAAACACTTTTGGTTTTGTCGCATCTGTGCGTCGTGAGGAGAGTTTTCAGCACCACGGCCAGCGCAACTTTCCTTTATATACCCCCCCGACCTCGTGATGCGGCGCGACTGACGTCAGCTCCATTGATAAGAGGAGATGGAACTCGGAGGGTATGCTGGCCTGCGCGCTGATGAATGAACGGAAATGGCATGAATGAAATAGTACTTTTCCTTCAATGAAAGCAAGGAGAACATTGAAGCTGTGGAAAGTTTGAGGGGCGGCAGCCATTTTGTGACTAGGATGTTGTTGTTAGGTTGGGTTATAGGTACCCCTCCTCCCCAGACATACGTGTGGAGTTAAGGAGGAGCAGGGAAAGGCACAGTGACTCTTACCTTTCTGGTAGCTTATTAATTAGGGTGATTTGATAACCTGCACCAGAGACCGAATTACTTGAGCATCTCCATACCCGGGCTCGTGCAGCGCTATTTCCCGAGCCGATTCTCCTCTCCTGTGCGGCCTAACGGTTATTTTTATATATATATGTCACTGATCCTCCGTGGAAGGGCCGCGCGGGCTGCACACGGTTCAGCTCTGTTCCTCTCAATTTCCTGGGCTCGCTCAATTTTCTGGGCTCGCTCAATTTTCTGGGCTCGCTCAATTTCCTGCTCTTTGTCTCGCACTGTCTCTGGCTCTCCTCCCATCTGTCAGCCACCCTTTCTACTTCTGACGGGTCTTCTGATCACCAGTTATCTCCCTCCCTCACACACGCAAGCACACACACACACACACACACACACACACACACACACACACACACACACACACACACACACACACACACACACACACACACACGCGTGGTGCAGTGAATGGAGGGTGATTAACCCCGGCTCTGAGCGGATCAGTGAGTTGAATGTGTGTCTATTTTCCTTTCTGATTCAGATGTTAATGTGTTAACGGTGCTCTCACTGAGAAACACACTAACCCTACTGGGAACGGTCTTTACTATTCTGTTCTGTTCTATTCTGTTCTATTCTGTTCTGTTCTATTCTGTTCTATTCTATTCTGTTCTATTCTGTTCTGTTCTATTCTGTTCTGTTCTATTCTGTTCTATTCTGTTCTGTTCTATTCTGTTCTATTCTGTTCTATTCTGTTCTATTCTGTTCTGTTCTATTCTGTTCTATTCTGTTCTATTCTGTTCTATTCTGTTCTATTCTGTTCTGTTCTATTCTGTTCTATTCTGTTCTATTCTGTTCTATTCTGTTCTGTTCTATTCTGTTCTATTCTGTTCTATTCTGTTCTATTCTGTTCTATTCTGTTCTATTCTGTTCTATTCTGTTCTATTCTGTTCTGTTCTATTCTGTTCTATTCTGTTCTATTCTGTTCTATTCTGTTCTATTCTGTTCTATTCTGTTCTATTCTGTTCTGTTCTATTCTGTTCTATTCTGTTCTATTCTGTTCTGTTCTATTCTGTTCTATTCTATTCTGTTCTGTTCTGTTCTATTCTGTTCTATTCTGTTCTATTCTGTTCTATTCTATTCTGTTCTATTCTGTTCTATTCTGTTCTATTCTGTTCTATTCTATTCTGTTCTATTCTGTTCTATTCTGTTCTATTCTATTCTGTTCTATTCTGTTCTATTCTGTTCTATTCTGTTCTATTCTGTTCTATTCTGTTCTATTCTATTCTGTTCTATTCTGTTTTATTCTGTTCTGTTCTATTCTGTTCTATTCTGTTCTATTCTGTTCTATTCTATTCTGTTCTATTCTGTTCTATTCTGTTCTATTCTGTTTTATTCTGTTTTATTCTGTTCTATTCTGTTCTATTCTATTCTGTTCTATTCTGTTCTATTCTGTTTTATTCTGTTTTATTCTGTTCTATTCTGTTCTATTCTATTCTGTTCTATTCTGTTCTATTCTGTTTTATTCTGTTTTATTCTGTTCTATTTTATTAAATTCTATTTCATTCTATTATTTTCTACTCTGTTCTGCATTTTATTATACATCATATAATGTATTATAGTGGGAAACATATTGTGGTAATTTATGTATTTGTTCAATCTTGCTTACCACACCACTAATTTATGTTAGATTCATTTGCTTTATTCTATAACTTAATAATTATCAGACATTTTATAATAATAGTATATTTTTCCTAATACTATGTTATACTATTTCAGGTGATCATTTATGGTTTTAGAGACATTAAATTAATACATTTTGCTGCATTTTTAATTAGTTATCAAATGTGTGTGTTAAAAAAATAATAAAACACACATTTGGTAACTACTTGAAAAGGTCATAGTGCAATTAAATAAAATTGTTGTTCTTTGGTAGTTAGGTCAATTGTAAATAGCACTATAAAATATAACCACATTTTAAAATGTGATTGGCTAAAGGGCAAGTTACACAGTGTTTGTCTACTGATGAGAGACAGCAAATGGTGTCAATGAAATATAATTAATTCTGCTGTTAGAAAACACAGCACAACAGAAACAACCAATTTGAGGTGGAAGAGATACTCTATAATTTCTCAGTTTACATTAAAAATGACATTAAAAAAGTGTCTTTATTGTTAAAACGATGGAGAAGTGCATTAGTTTAAATGGAAACCACAGTGACTATATATACTCAGAGTATAATGTTAGGACCACATTCCTAATATTGAGTTGCACCCCTCCCTTCCATTTTTACCTCAGAACTGCCTCAGTTCGATAAGGGCATGGACTCTACCTTGTGTCGATAGCGTTCTACAGGGATGCTGGCCCATGTTGACCCCAATGTTTCCCACAGTTGTGTCAAGTTGGCTGGGCGCCTATTGGGTGGTGGACCATTCTTGATACACAAAGGGACTGTTGAGTGTGAAAAATCCAGCACCGTTGCAGTTCTTGACTCAAACTGGTGCGCTTGGCACCTACTACCATACCCCGTTCAAAGGCACTTAAATATTTTGTCTTCCCCATTCACCCTCTGAATGGCACACACCATGTCTCAAGGCTTACAAATCCTTCTTTAAACCTGTCTCCTCCCCTTCATCTTTAAACCCGTCTCCTCCCCTTCATCTTTAAACCTGTCTCCTCCCCTTCATCTTTAAACCTGTCTCCTCCCCTTCATCTTTAAACCCGTCTCCTCCCCTTCATCTTTAAACCTGTCTCCTCCCCTTCATCTTTAAACCTGTCTCCTCCCCTTCATCTTTAAACCTGTCTCCTCCCCTTCATCTTTAAACCCGTCTCCTCCCCTTCATGTACATTGATTGAAGTGGATTTAACAGGTGACATCGATAAGGGATCACAGCTTTCACCTGGATTCACCTGGTCAGTCTATGTCATGGAAAGAGCAGCTCAGCGTAATATTACAATACTATTAATACTGCAGGTGTTCTTAATGTTTTGTCCACTCAATGTAATATTACAATACTAATATTACTGCAGGTGTTCTTAATGTTTTGTCCACTCAATGTAATATTACAATACTAATATTACTGCAGGTGTTCTTAATGTTTTGTCCACTCAATGTAATATTACAATACTAATATTACTGCAGGTGTTCTTAATGTTTTGTCCACTTAATGTAATATTACAATACCATTAATACTGCAGGTGTTCTTAATGTTTTGTCCACTCAATGTAATATTACAATACTAATATTACTGCAGGTGTTCTTAATGTTTTGTCCACTCAATGTAATATTACAATACTAATATTACTGCAGGTGTTCTTAATGTTTTGTCCACTCAATGTAATATTACAATACTATTATTACTGCAGGTGTTCTTAATGTTTTGTCCACTCAGTGTAATATTACAATACTATTATTACTGCAGGTGTTCTTAATGTTTTGTCCACTCAATGTAATATTACAATACTATTATTACTGCAGGTGTTCTTAATGTTTTGTCCACTCAATGTAATATTACAATACTATTATTACTGCAGGTGTTCTTAATGTTTTGTCCACTCAATGTAATATTACAATACTATTATTACTGCAGGTGTTCTTAATGTTTTGTCCACTCAGTGTAATATTACAATACTAATATTACTGCAGGTGTTCTTAATGTTTTGTCCACTAAGTGTATATTTAATAGAACAATAGTATCAACATATCTATGTTAACTACATCAAAACCCTCCAGAAGGCTAAAAGCTAAAACATATTGGTTCTTAAACCTAACACAAAGACTGTGTGTGTGTGTATACTTGTGTGCGTGTGCGTGTGTGCGTGCGTGTATGTGTGTGTACGTGTGTATACGTGTGTGTGCGTGTGTGTGCGCGTGTGCGTGTGTGTGCGTGTGTGTGTGTGTATACGTGCGTGCGTGTGTGTGTGCGTGTGTGTGTGTGCGTGCGTGCGTATGTGTGTACGTGTGTGTGTGTGTGTGTGTGTGTACGTGCGTGTGTGTGTGCGCGCGTGTGTGTGTGCACGCGTGTGTGTGTGTGTGTGTGTGTGTGTGCGCATGTGTACATACTTCCAGTCTTGATTAAGACCGAGATTCAATCAGATCAAGTGTTAGCAGAAAAACCCCATAGCGGATGTTTTGGTGGTTGTCAAATTGGTGAGCAGCTGCTCTTGTGATCATTGCCACAAAGCCACACCTGCCTCACTCGCGGTAGACGTTCAGAATGAGAAAGTGTAAATAGTCTGGGTGGCCATTCGCTTTATAGAAATAATGACGATTTGAAACATCATTAAAATAAATAACAAGACAGTTTTCTATCATCCTAATCGAGATGTAAACAAAGCTGCATAACATTTCTGTTAATGCGACTCCGTGCAGCCAATGGCGACGTCCGCTTTAGGTGTAATGCCAGGGGGCGATGGTGGATTGGACTCTAAATGCAGTTCCTCCAAACAAATCTGATTGAATAACAAAATATCTGTTTTTAATTTGTAGTGTTTAGGCGATATTGTGGAGCCTGTGGGTGGGATGAAAAGAACGTTAACACTGTGTCAAAAACAAATACATTTGGTTAAATATTGGACAGAACACATTAGGTCGCTTAAATCAAATCCAATGTTATTTGTCACATGCGGCGAATACAACTGTCACGCCCTGGTCGAAGTATTTTGTGTTTATCTTCATTTATTTGGTCAGGCCAGGGTGTGGCATGGGTTTCTTTATGTGGGGTGTTTTGTCTTGGGATTTTCGTACTTATTGGGATTGTGGCTTAGTGGGGTTCTCTAGGTAAGTCTATAGTTGTCTAGAGTGGTTCTCAATCAGAGGCAGGTGTTTATCGTTGTCTCTGATTGGGAACCATATTTAGGCAGCCATATTCTTTGAGCGTTTCGTGGGTAATTGTTCCTGTCTCTGTGTTCACCAGATAGGCTGTATAGGTTTTCACGTTACATTTATTGTTTTTGTATTGTTCGTGTTCCGTCTTTATTAAAGATGTATCGAATCAACCACGCTGCATTTTGGTCCGATCCTTGCTACACCTCTTCGTCTGAGGAGGAGATAGTAGAAAACCGTAACAACAACAGGTGTAGTGAAAGGCTTACAGTGAAATGCTTACTGACAAGCCCTTAACCCACAATGCAGTTCAATAAATAGAGGTAATAAAATATTTACTAAATAAACGAAAGTAAATAAATCGAATCAATCAAAAAGTACTTAAATAACCAACAGCAAGTTGCAGCAGTGTAAAATCAAAGGGGGGGAGGGATCAGTGTAAATAGTCCGGTGGCCATTTGATTAGTTGTTCAGCAGTCTTATGGCTTGGGGGTAGAAGCTGTTAAGGAGCCTCTTGGTCCTAGACTTGGCGCTCCGGTACCGCTTACAGCCTGGTAGCAGAGAGTACTGTCTATGACTTGGGAGCCTGGAGTCTTTGACCATTTTTTGGGCCTTCCTCTCTGTTCCTTTGGATCATGATAGATGTGGACACCAAGGAACTTGAAACTCTCGACCCGCTCCACTACAGTCCCGTCGATGTTAATGGGGGCCTGTTCGGCCCTCGTTTTCCTGTAGTCCACTATCAGCTCCTTTGTCTTTCTCACATTGAGGGAGAGGTTGTTGTCTCTGACCTCCTCCCTATAGGCTGTCTCATCGTTGTTGGTGATCAGGCCTACCACTGTTGTGTCGAAAGCAAACTTAATGATGGTGTTGGAGTCGTGCTTGTCCATGCAGTCGTGGGTGAACAGGGAGTACAGGAGGGGACTAAGCACACACCACTGAGGGGCCCCAGTGTTGAGGATACGCATTGCAGATGTGTTGTTGCCTACCCTTACCACCTGGGGGCGGCCCGTCAGGAAGTCCAGGATCCAGTTGCAGAGGGAGGTGTTTAGTCCCAGGATCCTTCGCTTAGTGATGAGCTTTGAGGGCACTATGGTGTTGAACGCTAAGCTGTAGTCAATGAACAGCCAGGGAGAGTTTGAAAATGTCAGTGAAGACGCTTGCCTGCTCTGAGTTACACGTCCTGGTAATTTGTCTGGCCTCGCGGCTTTGTGAATGTTGACCTGTTTAAAGGTCTTGCTCACAATCGGCTACGGAGAGCATGATCACACAGTCATCCAGAACAGCTGGTGCTCTCATGCATGCCTCAGTGTTGCTTGCCAGAGCCAGGTTGGGTTGTTGATGCTGAGTTATTGATCTACGATCAGAGATGGGCAGAATTTCTATTACAATTATTTGGAAAATACCATTTAAATTGAATTAATAAATTAATTATTTTAATTACTTCTGAGTATTTTGTTATACAATGGGCTGAACTACACCAATATATTTTTTTAACAAGATATTTTTTATAACTGTTATTTTTGATAACAAAATAATTTTCTATACCATTATAGTTGATTCACAATTTTGTGGCTCCCCCTTTTCCTTAAACATCACCTTGAGCCGACAACAATCTCACCCAATCACATTTCCTGGCTGCTTCAATTGGTTTCAAGTTGCTGCTAGGATATTCTAGTCCCACGAGGAACATTAAACGCCTCTAAATATGGAGTGCGTGGCCTCATGCGCCGATGTGACTTTAAGATTGTACCGTTTTAAACATCCGATTAGTTTCAATCGAGGAAGAAACAGTTTCGCTGATGTCACAGTGAAGTATCATTTGAAGGCCTCGGTGGGTAGTTAGATAAGGAAATGTTCTATCAAAGAGAGATCTATAATCTAAAGAAGGAAAGCGCCCACATCTCTACTGACGATGCACTGTGCCGTGTTGATGACGCGCTGATCTGTCTGCCATGGGATTCAGGGGTGAGGGAAATGTTTAAAATGAACCTCTGGGTAGGAAAGATACTTATTCTCCCGGGATAAATTAAAATATTCCTCTTCTGGATAGACTAAAAGATAGCCTATCTATTCTCTCTGGATAGACCTAGTGAGAATAGTTTCCTTCTCCCTGGGGAGTTCAATGTCGAGGCGTCGATGCTATCAGCACTTCATGTTGGAGGCTTTGTTTTGCACTGTGACTCATCTTGGTTGTATTTAGCAGATGTGAACATGAGTTTAGTCTCAAGGTAAAACACGTCTGTGTGCAACAGATCAAATGGAGTTGTAATTTATTGTGATAGGCCTCTGCTGTATTGGATCCACGTGCGCTTGGAGAGACATTTTGGTGTATGTATGTGTGTGTGAGGAAAGCGGAGAGCCACAGGGCAGATGCTGATATAACTGCTTGGCATTATCAACTGCCACTCAGCATTAGACCCCTACCCCCACGCCCGCGCCTGCGCCCGCGCGCTGACTCACGGCCCTCCGCTTGGCCACTCTCACAGATTAGATTACCACCGGGACACTATTTAATGGAACGCATACACACCTCTCTCTCTCTCTCTCTCTCTCTCTCTCTCTCTCTCTCTCCCTCTCTCTCTGTTCTCTCTCTCATTGGTGTACATTAGAGAGGGTAAAACAAAAAGTGCCTGGGTCTGTTAACTGTCTGCCTGCCTGTCTGCCTGTCTGTCTGTCTGTCTGTCTGCCTGCCTGTCTGTCTGCCTGTCTGTCTGTCTGTCTGTCTGTCTGTCTGTCTGTCTGCCTGCCTGCCTGCCTGCCTGCCTGCCTGCCTGTCTGTCTGTCTGTCTGTCTGTCATGCTCTTTTAACTAGCAGGAGAGAGAGAATAGGAGAGAGTGAGAGAGAATAGGGGAGAGTGAGAGAGAGAAAGGGGAGAGTGAGAGAGAATAGGGGAGAGTGAGAGAGAATAGGGGAGAGTGAGAGAGAGAAAGGGGAGAGAGAGAGAATAGGGGAGAGAGAGAGAGAATAGGGGAAAGTGAGAGAGAGAATAGGGGAAAGTGAGAGAGAGAATATGGGAGAGTGAGAGAGAGAATAGGGGAGAGTGAGAGAGAGAATAGGGGAGAGTGAGAGAGAGAATAGGGGAGAGTGAGAGAGAGAATAGGGGAAAGTGAGAGAGAGAATAGGGGAAAGTGAGAGAGAATAGGGGAGAGTGAGAGAGAGAATAGGGGAGAGTGAGAGAGAGAATAGGGGAGAGTGAGAGAGAGAATAGGGGAGAGTGAGAGAGAGAATAGGGGAGAGTGAGAGAGAGAATAGGGGAGAGTGAGAGAGAGAATAGGGGAAAGTGAGAGAGAGAATAGGTGGAGAGTGAGAGAGAGAATAGGGGAGAGTGAGAGAGAGAATAGGGGAGAGTGAGAGACAGAATAGGGGAAAGTGAGAGAGAGAATATGGGAGAGTGAGAGAGAGAATAGGGGAGAGTGAGAGAGAGAATAGGGGAGAGTGAGAGAGAGAATAGGGGAGAGTGAGAGAGAGAATAGGGGAAAGTGAGAGAGAGAATAGGGGAAAGTGAGAGAGAATAGGGGAGAGTGAGAGAGAGAATAGGGGAGAGTGAGAGAGAGAATAGGGGAGAGTGAGAGAGAGAATAGGGGAGAGTGAGAGAGAGAATAGGGGAGAGTGAGAGAGAATAGGGGAGAGTGAGAGAGAGATTGTTCTTCTTCCTGTGCTGCTTCTGCCTCTCTGCTCACGTCTCTAGCCAGCAGTGTTCTAATGGATAACACATAATGTGGACCTCATGAATAAAAGACTCTCCACCAAAATACACACGCAAACCAAGCATAGAAAATAGAAAAACACTTCCTACCAGCTACCGGGTAAGATCCCTGTACACGCCCCCTTCACAGGCCTGCTTAATGGGGTGGGCAGCAGCGCCTGCGCCCACACATGCAACACACAGGTCGAGTGTGTGTGTGTGTGTGTTTGTGTGTATGTGTGTGTGTATGTGTGTGTGTGTGTGTGTCAGAGTAGGCTGGCTGAAAGACCAATAGGAGAACAGGCGCATTATAATGGATGGAACGGAATAAACGGAGGCAAACATGTGATGTTCATATGTTTAATTCATGTGTTTGATACCGTTCCATCCATTACAATAATACGGTCCTCCTGTAGCTCCTCCCACCAGCCTCCGCTGGTGTGTGTGTGTGTGTGTGTGTGTGTGTGTGTGTGTGTGTGTGTGTGTGTGTGTGTGTGTGTGTGTGCATTGAGGCATTTCACTCCAAGCTACAGTAGGTTACCAAGATGACCTGTCCCATTCGGGGAGTGTGTTGGTGGCTAGAGGGAACACCTGTTTACCGGTCGGTAAACATTATGAGAAGAAATAAAATAATACAAAGTTGTGAGGGAAGAAATGTGAGCCTTGGACGTTCAGCATCACGGAGAGTAGCTGGATCAAATTACCACCAAATCTGACGTTCAGCATCGCGGAGAGTAGCTGGATCAAATTACCACCAAATCTGACGTTCAGCATCGCGGAGAGTAGCTGGATCAAATTACCACCAAATCTGACGTTCAGCATCACGGAGAGTAGCTGGATCAAATTACCACCAAATCTGACGTTCAGCATCACGGAGAGTAGCTGGATCAAATTACCACCAAATCTGACGTTCAGCATCACGGAGAGTAGCTGGATCAAATTACCACCAAATCTGACGTTCAGCACCACGGAGAGTAGTTGGATCAAATTACCACCAAATCTGACGTTCAGCATCACGGAGAGTAGTTGGATCAAATTACCACCAAATCTGACGTTCAGCATCGCGGAGAGTAGTTGGATCAAATTACCACCAAATCTGACGTTCAGCATCACGGAGAGTAGTTGGATCAAATTACAACCAAATCTGACATTCAGCATCACGGAGAGTAGTTGGATCAAATTACCATTAAATCTGACGTTCAGCATCACGGAGAGTAGTTGGATCAAATTACCACCAAATCTGACATTCAGCATCACGGAGAGTAATTGGATCAAATTACCACCAAATCTGACGTTCAGCATCACGGAGAGTAGTTGGATCAAATTACCATCAAATCTGACATTCAGCATCACGGAGAGTAGTTGGATCAAATTACCATCAAATCTGACATTCAGCATCACGGAGAGTAGTTGGATCAAATTACCAACAAATCTGACGTTCAGCATCACGGAGAGTAGTTGGATCAAATTACCACCAAATCTGACATTCAGCATCCCGGAGAGTAGTTGGATCAAATTACCACCAAATCTGACATTCAGCATCACGGAGAGTAGTTGGATCAAATTACCATCAAATCTGACGTTCAGCATCACGGAGAGTAGTTGGATCAAATGACCACCAAATCTGACGTTCAGCATCACGGAGAGTCGTTGGATCAAATTACCATCAAATCTGACGTTCGGGTTCACAGAGCAGTGGACACAGCGGATGTGATGTTGCAAGGAGAATCTAATGTTGTAAACGTACATTAACTATTCTACAGGAGTGATGTTACTTTTGATTTAAAAAGCCACCAATTAATAAGGACATTTTGTTCTTCAGTGATACATGGAAACACCCAGCCCTGCACAACTGGGGTTAATAGCCTATAGGTCCATAATCCCCTCCCAGAACGGTTAGGCCTATTCATTCTCATTAGATTATATGACCGTAAATATTACTGTATTGGCTTTAAACAACGTGCCAACATTTTAAAATAACCACTTCCTTATAGGTACACTGTAAAGGGTCACCGATAATTTGACAGTAGCTTACACACAGCTCGGTGGCATGTCCAATTCTGTATGTCATATTACAGCACACCTACTGTAATATAAATACGGTATTAAAGAAAGACCTGTGTAATGACACAGTACAATACTGTAAAATACATTGTACTGTATTACACTGTAAAACACTAAATGCTACTGTAATCGGAATTAATTAATTAATTAATTATCTACTTCCCCAATGAGGCCCTTTACCTACTTCCCCAATGAGGCCCTTTAACTACCTCCCCAATGAGGCCCTTTATCAACTTCCCTAATGAGGACCTTTATCTACTTCCCTAATGAGGCCCTTTATCAACTTCCCTAATGAGGCCCTTTATCTACTTCCCTAATGAGGCCCTTTACCTACTTCCCTAATGAGGCCCTTTACCTACTTCCCCATTAAGGCCCTTTACCTACTTCCCCAATGAGGCCCTTTACCTACTTCCCCAATTGGGCCCTTTATTAACTTCCCCAATGAGGCCCTTTACCTACTTCCTCAATGAGGCCCTTTACCTGCTTCCCCAATGAGGCCCGTTACCTAATTTCCCAATGAGGCCCTTTACCTACTTCCCTAATGAGTCCCTTTACCTACTTCCCTAATGAGGCCCTTTACCTACTTCCCCAATGAGTCCCTTTACCTACTTCCCCAATGAGGCCCTTTACCTACTTCCCCAATGAGGCCCTTTACCTACTTCCCCAATGAGGCCCTTTACCTGCTTCCCCAATGAGGCCCGTTACCTACTTCCCCAATGAGGCCCTTTACCTACTTCCCTAATGAGTCCCTTTACCTACTTCCCTAATGAGGCCCTTTACCTACTTCCCCAATGAGGCCCTTTACCTACTTCCCCAATGAGGCCCGTTACCTACTTCCCCAATGAGGCCCTTTACCTACTTCCCTAATGAGTCCCTTTACCTACTTCCCTAATGAGACCCTTTACCTACTTCCCCAATGAGGCCCTTTACCTACTTCCCCAATGAGGCCCTTTACCTACTTCCCCAATGAGGCCCTTTAACTGCTTTTGGTTCTAGTCAAGATTCTAGCAGACGTGTTTAGCACTAACTGAAGTTTATTTAGTGCTTTATCCGGGTAGCCGGAAATTAGAGCATTGCAATAGTCTAATCTAGAAGTGACAAAAGCACAGATTATATTTTTGGCATCATTTTTAGACAAAATTATCAGATTTTTGTTCAACGTTACGTAGATGGAAAAAAAAGCTGTGCTTGGAAATGTCTTGATCTGTTCGTCAAAAGAGAGATCAGGGTCCAGAGTAACGCCGAGGTCCTTCACAGTTTTATTTGAGACGACTGTACAACCATCAAGATTAATTGTCAGATCTGGATCGTGATCTTCCTGCGGCTTCGTCGCTAGGGGTTACCTGTACCTGTGCCCACTCTTACTCCTTCCCCTGTGATTTGGACGTCGGCAACTTTCAGTCCCTACTCTGGATCGAGCGAGGCTTCTCCATCCGTCGGAGGCCTGCACCGGGCGCCGGAAGCAACGGGCACCATCCCGTGAAGCTTAGGAGTGGGCGGATTTCCTCGTCCTTCTCGCCAGCCGTGATTTTGGGCAGCTCCATGGTAAGAAATGTGACTTGTTCCGGGTGCAAAAACAATGTCCTATCCCGGAGCTCGAGTAAATTACATTACTAAGCTGCTCCTGAATGTACTACGTCAGGACATAAACATTGATTCTATCCTAGTCCATGTGGGTTTTAATGACATTACTAAGCTGCTCCTGAATGTACTACACCAGGACATTGATTCTATCCTAGTCCATGTGGGTTTTAGTGACATTATGAAGGGCATCTCTGAACAGTTGAAACTGGATTTCAAAGAGCTGATTGACTCTCTGCTAGACACTAATAAAGACCCGTCATATCTGGTCCTGATCCCTCTCTATATCGTGGCATTTAATGCTTTAGCAGGATTCTTTCCTGCCTATGTGACATTTGTTGACAATTTCAATACTTTGTGGAAACAAAATACATTTTATAAGGAGGATAAGGATCCATCCAAATCCTATGGGATCCTGGATCCTTTGATCCAGGATCCTGCGTTGACACAATGACTTCAGTGACCCAAGTCCATCTCAGTTAATCCCTACCGTTGTGTCTCTGAGTCATCAAAATGCTTTGGTAAATGCACATTATCCCAGGGGCGTTGGAAGACACAATGGAAGTAATTTAACGTATGTCCCTCTTACTGCCCTGAATCCCTCTGCTATAGACCACCAAGTGTTAACAGTCAGTATCTGGATAATGTTAAATACTGTTGAAGTAATATGGCTACAGATTCATCTGCCTCACCTAAAGCCCATTCTGGTGGGAAGCTGCTATAGACCACCAAGTGCTAACAGTCACTATCTGGATAACATGTGTGAAATGCTTGATAATGTATGTGATATCAATTGAGGTATATTTTCTGGGTGATTTACATATTGACTGGCTTTCATCAACCTGCCCAGTCAAGAAACAGCTTCAAACTGTAACCAGTGCCTGCAACCTGGTTCAGGTTATCAGTCAACCTACCAGAGTAGTTACAAACAGCACAGGAATGAAATCATCAACATGTATGGATTACATCTTTACTAACACTGCAGAAATGAGCTTGAAAGCAGTATCCAGATCCATCGGATGTCGTGATCACAATATAGTTAGGAAAACCAAAGTTCCAAAGGCTGGGCCTAATATACCGTCGTGGCCAAAAGTTTTGAGAATGACACAAATATAAATTTTCACGAAGTTTGCTGCTTCAGTGTCTTTAGATATTTTTGTCAGATGTTACTATGGAATACTGAAGTATAATTACAAGCATTTCATAAGTGGCAAAGACTTTTATTGACAATTACATGAAGTTGATGCAAATAGTCAATATAAGTGTTGACCCTTATTTTTCAAGACCTTTGCAATCCACCCTGGCATGCTGTCAATTAACTTCTGGGCCACATGCTGACTGATGGCAGCCCATTCTTGCATAATCAATGCTTGGAGTTGGTCAGAATTTGTGGGTTTTTGTTTGTCCACCCGCCTCATGAGGTTTGACCACAAGTTCTCAATGGGATTAAGGTCTGGGGAGTTTCCTGGCCATGGACCCAAAATATCTATGTTTTATTCCCCGAGACACTTAGTTATCACTTTTGCCTTATGGTAAGGTGCTCCATCATGCTGGAATAGGCATTGTTCGTCACCAAACTGTTCCTGGATGGTTGGGAGAAGTTGATCTCGGAGGATGTGTTGGTACCATTCTTTATTCATGGCTGTGTTCTTAGGCAAAATTGTGAGTGAGCCCACTCCCTTGGCTGAGAAGCAACCCCACACATGAATGGTCTCAGGATGCTTTACTGTTGGCATGACACAGGACTGATGGTAGCGCTCAATTTGTCTTTTCCGGACAAGCTTTTTTATGGATGCCCCAAACAATTGGAAAGGGGATTCATCAGAGAAAATTACCTTACCCCAGTCCTCAGCAGTCCAATCCCTGTACCTTTTGCAGAATATCAGTCTGTCCCTGATGTTTTTCCTGGAGATAAGTGGCTTTTTTGCTGCCCTTCTTGACACCAGGCCATCCTTCAAAAGTCTTCGCCTCACTGTGCGTGCAGATGCACTCACACCTGCCTGCTTCCATTCCTGAGCAAGCTCTGTACTGGTGGTGCCCCGATCCCGCAGCTGAATCAACTTTAGGAGACGGTCCTGGCATTTGCGGGACTTTCTTGGGCGCCCTGAAGCCTTCTTCAAAACAATTGAACCGCTCTCCTTGAAGTTCTTGATGATCCGATAAATGGTTGATTTAGGTGCAATCTACCTGGCAGCAATATCCTTTCCTGTGAAGCCCTTTTCGTGCAAATCGAGGATGATGGCACGCGTTTCCTTGCAGGTAACCATGGTTGACAGAGGAAGAACATTGATTTCAAGCACCACCCTCCTTTTGAAGCTTCCAGTCTGTTATTCAAACTCAATCAGCATGACAGAGTGATCTCCAGCCTTTTCCTCGTCCACACTCACACCTGTGTGAACGAGAGAATCACTGACATGATGTCAGCTGGTCTTTTTGTGGCAGGGCTGAAATGCAGTGGAAATGTTCAGTTCATTTGCATGGCAAAGAGGGACTTTGCAATTAATTGCAATTCATCTGATCACTCTTCATAACATTCTGGAGTATATGCAAATTGCCATCATACAAACTGAGGCAGCAGACTTTGTGAAAATGTATATTTGTGTCATTCTCAAAACTTTTGGCCACAACTGTAGTGCATACAATAAGATTTATAGTGATTCTGATGTTGTTGATATAAAGAATATTTGTTGGTCCGTGGTGTGTAATGAGGAGCAAACAAACGTTCCACTTGACACATTTATGAAATGTCTTATCCCAGTTACTAATAAGCATGAACCCATTAAGAAAATGACTGTACAAACAGTTAAATACCCGTGCATTGATGAGGAAATTAAAAATGTTATGGTTGAGAGGGATGAGGCAAAAGAAATGGGAAATAAGTCTGGCTGCACAACCGATTGGCAAACATACCGCAAATTGAGAAATCATGTGACTAAACTGAATGAAAAGAAGAAGAAACTACACTATGAAACAAAGATAAATTACATAAAGAATGATAGTAAAAAGCTTTGGAGCACCTTTGTCACGCCCGTAGAGATCCTTTTATTCTCTATGTTTGTTTGGTCAGAGTGTGACTCGGGTGGGAAAGTCTATGCTTTCTGGTTCTTTGTTTTTGGCCGGGTATGATTCTCAATCAGGGACAGCTGTCTATCGTTGTCTCTCATTGGGAATCATACTTAGGCAGCCTTTTTTCCTTTTCTCATTTGTGGGTTGTTGTCTTTGTTAGTGGCAGGTATACAGAGCGTCACGTTCGTTTGGTTGTTTATTGTTTTGTTGGCGACATTTAAAATAAAAGAATGTACGCTTACCACGCTGCACCTTGGTTTCCTTGACGACGTTCGTGACAGAACAACCCACCACAAACGGACCAAGCGACGTGGCCGGGAGGAGCAGACCGAGTGGACATGGGAATACATTCTGGAAGGAAAGGGATCATGGACGTGGGAGGAGATCCTGGCTGGAAAGGATCGCCTGCCGAGGAAGCAGATGGAAGAAGCGAGGAAGGCGGACGCAGAGAGGAAAGGGGACCAGCGTTACACAGGGTCACGGCTGGCAAGGAAGACCGGGAAGCCACTCCCAAAAAATTTGGGGGGGAGCATGTGACCGTGGGGAGCATGTGACTGGTCTGGCACCGTGTTATGCGGTGATGCGCACTATGTTTCCAGTGCACAGTCACAGCCCGGTATTCCAGCTCCTCGCATTGGCCGGGCTAGAGTGGGAGTCCAGCCAGGACGGATGGTGCCGGCTCAGCGCTCCTGGCCTCCAGTGTCTCTTCGGCCCAGGATATCCTGCGCCGGCTCTGCAAACTTTTGTCTCTGGTGCATCTGCACAGACCAGTGCGTCCTGTGCTAGCGCCCCGCATTTGCTAGGCGAAAGTAACCATCCAGCCAGGACGGGTTGTGCAGGCTCTAACGCTTGAGACCTCCAGTGCGCCTCCACGGCCCAGTGTATCCGGTGCCCGCTCCACGCACCAGGCTTCCAGTGAATCTCCCCAGTCCGGTGAGACCTGTTCCGGTTCCACGTACCAGGCCTCCAGTATGTCTCCCCAGCCTGGTAAGTCCTGTGGGAGCTCCACGCATCAGGCTTCCAGTACGTCTCCTCAGTCCGGTGAGACCTGTTCTGGCTCCACATAGGAAAACTCCAGTGATGATTCATGGCACGAAGCCTCCAGTGATGATCCATGGCACGAAGCCTTCAGTGATGATCCATGGCACAAAGCCTTCAGTGAGCATCCAGTCAAGCGTAAAGCCTCCAGCTCCATCATTCATTGAATCAGATGGCTCATTCATTACAAAACCTACTGATATCGCCAAGTACTTTAATGATTTGTTCTTTGGCAAGATTAGAAAACTTAGGCTCGACATGCCAGCAACAAATGCTGACATTACACATCCAAATATATCTGACCAAATTATAAAATACAATAATTGTTATTTTGAATTTCCGTAAAGTGAGTGTGGAAGATGTGAAAAAAATGATTGTTGTCTATCACCAGGTTATGACAACTTGGATGGAAAATGACTGAGGATAATAGCAGATCATTTCCACTCCTATTTCACATTTCTTCAATTTAAGCTACTAGAAAGTGTGTTCCCTCAGGCCAAGAGGGAAGCAAAAGTCATTCCTCTACCTAAGAATAATAAAGCTTTACTGGCTCAAATAGCCGACCAATCAGCCTGTTACCAACTCTTAGTAAAGTTGGAAAAAATGGTGTTTGACCAGATACAATACTATTTTACAGTAAACAAATTGACAACAGACTTTCAGCATGCGTATAGGGAAGGATGCTCAACAAGCACAGCACTTTGACTTTGAGTGCCCCTGTGTAAGAATTTCCACGACACATTCAACAAGCACGGCACTTACAGAAATGACTGATGATTGGCTGAGAGAAATTTATCATAAAAATATTGTGGGGGGCTGTTTTGTTAGACTTCAGTGCGGCTTTTTGACATTATCAATCATAATCTGCTGCTGGAAAAACGTATGTGTTATTAAGGCTTTACACCCCTTGCTATAATGTGGATAAAGAGTTACCTGTCTAACAGAACACAGAGGTTGTTCTTTACTGGAAGTCTGTCCAACATAATCCTGGTAGAATCAGGAATTCCCCAGGGCAGCTGTCTAGGCCCCTTACTTTTTTCAATCTCTACTAACGACATGCCACTGGCTTTGAGTAAAGCCTATGTATGCAGATGATGTATATGTATCCAGATGATTCAACACTATACACATCAAATGAAATGAAAGAAACACTTAACAAAGTGCTGCAGTTAGTTTCAGAACGGGTGGCAACGAATAAGTTAGTCCTAAATATTTCTAAAACTAAAAGCATTGTATTTGGGAGATATCATTCACTAAACCCTAAACCTCAACTAAATCTTGTAATAAATAATGTGTAAATTTAGCAAGTTGAGGTGACTAAACTGCTTGGAGTAACCCTGGATTGTAAACTGTCATGGTCAAAACATTTGGCTAAAACAGTAGCTAAATGGGGATGAGTCTGTCCATAATAAAGCGCTGCTCTGCCTTCTTAACAACACTGTCAACAAGGCAGGTCCCTACAGGCCCTAGTTTCTACCTTCTTAGCAGCACTATCAACAAGGCAGGTCATACAGGCCCTAGTTTCTACCTTCTTAGCAGCACTATCAACAAGGCAGGTCATACAGGCCCTAGTTTCTGCATTCTTAACAACACTATCAACAAGGCAGGTCCTACAGGCTCTAGTTTCTACCTTCTTAACAACACTATCAACAAGGCAGGTCCTACAGGCTCTAGTTTCTACCTTCTTAACAACACTATCAACAAGGCAGGTCCTACAGGCCATAGTTTCTACCTTCTTAACAGCACTATCAACAAGGCAGGTCCTACAGGCCCTAGTTTCTACCTTCTTAACAACACTATCCACAAGGCAGGTCCTACAGGCCCTAGTTTCTACCTTCTTAACAGCACTATCAACAAGGCAGGTCCTACAGAACCTAGTGTCTACCTTCTTAACAACAGTATCAACAAGGCAGATCCTACAGGCCCTAGTTTCTACCTTCTTAACAGCACTATCAACAAGGCAGGTCCTACAGGCCCTAGTTTCTGCATTCTTAACAACACTATTAACAAGGCAGGTCCTACAGGCCCTAGTTTCTACCTTCTTAACAACACTATCAACAAGGCAGGTCCTACAGGCCCTAGTTTCTGCATTCTTAACAACACTATTAACAAGGCAGGTCCTACAGGCCCTAGTTTCTACCTTCTTAACAACACTATCAACAAGGCAGGTCCTACAGGCCCTAGTTTCTACCTTCTTAACAACACTATCAACAAGGCAGGTCCTACAGGCCCTAGTTTCTACCTTCTTAACAGCACTATCAACAAGGCAGGTCCTACAGGCCATAGTTTCTACCTTCCTAACAGCACTATCAACACGGCAGGTCCTACAGGCTCTAGTTTTGTCACACCTGGACTACTGTTCAGTCGGGTGGTCAGGTGCCACAAAGAGGGAATTAGGAAAATTGCAATCGGCTCAAAACAGGGCAGTGGGGCAGTGGGGCTGGCCCTTGGATGTACACCAGGAGCAAACATTTATAATGTGCATGTCAAGCTCTCCTTGCTCAAAGTAGAGGAGAGATTGACTTCATCACTACCTGTATTTGTGAAAGGTCTTGTTGAAAGCACAGAGCTGTCTGTCTAAACTACTGGCACACGGCTCGGACACCCAGACTTACCCCACAAGACATGCCACTGGAGGTCTCTTCACAGTCCCCAAGTCCAAAACAGACTATGAGAAGTGCACAGTACTACATAGAGCCATGACTACATGGAACTCTATTCCACAGTACTACATAGAGCCATGACTACATGGAACTCTATTCCACAGTACTACATAGAGACATGACTACATGGAACTCTATTCCACATCAGGTAACTGATGCAGCAGGAGAATCAGATTTAAAAACAGATAAAAATCCACCTTATGGAACAGCAGGGACTTGGAAGCAACACAAACATAGGCACAGACACATGCATACACACAAAAGATAGCATACGTACACATGGATTTTGCGTTGTAGATACAGTGGGGCAAAAAAGTATTTAGTCAGCCACTAATTGTGCAAGTTCTCCCACTTAAAAAGATGAGAGAGGCAAGGTAATTTTCATCATTTTCATCACTGCAACTATGACTGACAAAATGGAGAAAAAAAATCCAGAAAATCACATTGTAGGATTTTTAATGAATTTATTTGCAAATTATGGTGGAAAATAAGTATTTGGTCACATACAAACAAGCAAGATTTCTGGCTCTCACAGATCTGTAACTTCTTCTTTGAGAGACTCCTCTGTCCTCCACTCGTTACCTGTATTAATGGCACCTGTTTGAACTTGTTATCAGTATAAAAGACACCTGTCCACAACCTCAAACACTCACACTCCAAACTCCACTATGGCCAAGACCAAAGAGCTGTCAAAGGATACCAGAAACAAAATTGTAGACCTGCACCAGGCTGGGAAGACTGAATCTGCAATAGATAAGCAGCTTGGTTTGAAGAAATCTACTGTGGGAGCAATTACAGGCCTCCCTCATCTTTTTAAGTGGGAGAACTTGCACAATTGGTGGCTGACTAAATACTTTTTTGCCCCACTGTACTATATATATAAAGTGATTGAGTTGCATATATTTCATTACTAAAAGCTTAAAAGGACAAAAACACTGTCTTTTTCTTTTGTAAATTGAAATTTGCTGTCGTAAATGTTAGCCTTTGCAGGATGCGCTGGGGATATGGTCACTAGTGTAAGCAGGTGGAGTGACCTCATTTAACACAGTAAATTCATCAGGTTTAAGCTATGTTTCAGTCAGGCCAATCACATCAAGATTATGATCCGTGATTAGTTCATTAACTATAACTGCCTTGGAAGTGAGGGATCTAACATTAAGTAGCCCTATTTTGAGATGTGAGATATCACAATCTCTTTCAATAATGACAGGAATGGATGAGGTCTTTATTCCATTGAGATTGCTAAGGCAAACACCGCCATGTTTAGTTTTGCCCAACCTAGATCGAGGCCCAGATACGGTCTCAATGGGGATAGCTGAGCTGACTACACTGACTGTGCTAGTGGCAGACTCCACTAAGCTGGCAGGCTGGATAACAGCCTGCTGCCTGGCCTGCACCCTATCTCATTGTGGAGCTAGAGGAGTTAGAGCCCTATCTATGTTGATAGATGAGATGAGAGCACCCCTCCAGCTAGGATGGAGTCCGTCACTCCTCAGCGGGCCCGAGACAATTACTCAATGCCGACAAATCTTTCTAGTTAAGTTACACGCTGAAGTTATGTTGCGCTTGGTGACCTTTGACTGATTCATCCTAAGATTGTTGGTGTCGATGTGGATAACAATATCCCTATACCATCTACACTTGCCAGTTTTAGCCTCAGCCAGTGTCATTACACTCAGTGTCATTACACAGTACTTACTTTGATACCGTGTTTATATTATGATCGGTGTACTGTAATATGAAATACAGATTTTCCTTGCCACCGAGCTGCCTGTTAGCTAATGTCAAATTCATGTTAACCCCTTTACAGTGTACCTATAAGGAAGTGGTTATTTTAGAATGTTGGCACACTGCCAAAATCCTGAATACCATACAATTGATTGTATTGTACTGTAAAGATGGCAATGCTATAGCAATGAATGAATGAAATTAATTGAGTGGGAGGGGTTTGTATTTCACAGTATTTTACTGTAGTTATATGGGATTGGTGAAAGCATGTTGGCTGCGAGGTAAAGTGTTTACACATTAAAGCATATTAATGAATATTTGGTGTTTTATATCACTTGGATGACTAGAAGAAAAGCTTCCAAAACATTCCCACAGCATGATGCTGCCACCACCATGCTTCACTGGAGGGATGGTGGCAGGTTTCCTCCAGATGTGACAGTTGGCATTCAGGCCAAAGAGTTCGATCTTGGTTTCATCAGACCAAAGAATCTTGTTTCTCATTTTCTGAGAGTCTTTAGGTGCCTTCTGGCAAACTCCAAGCTGGCTGTCATGTGCTTTTTACTGAGGAGTGGCTTCCATCTGGCCACTCTACCATAAAGCCCTGATTGGTGGAGTGCTGCATAGATGGTTGTCCTTCTGGAAGGTTCTCCCATCTTCACAGAGGAACTCTAAACCTCTATAGAGAATCCAACGGCTCTCTATGGTCTGGGCGTGACATCTATGGACAATTCCTTCGACCTCATGGTTTGGTTTTTGCTCTGACACACACTGTCAAATGTGGGACCTTATATAGACAGGTGTGTGCCTTTCCAAATCATGTGCAATCAATTGAATTTACCACAGGTGGACTCCAATCAAATTGTAGAAACAACTCAAGGATGATCAATGTAAACAGGATGCACCTGAGCTAAATTGGGCAAGGGGTCTGAATAGTTCCCAAATGCACTGTATGTGACAATATTTTGCTGCACTGACCGGGAGTTTTACTGTGCGACTCGGTAAAAAAAGCTCCCAGATAATAATTATTGTAATGATTAGGCTTCGCTGTACCATTGTTTCCGAGTGCCCAAGAGTAAAGGTGAGTGCAGATTCAATAGCATCATGGTTACACCCTGACTACAGTGAAAACACCTTGCTTCTAGCCCAGCCAGGTCAAGAGATCTGACCCATATTACCGGAGCAACATTTTAGAACACATTCTAGAACACCCGCCTAGTCACACCCTGACCTAAACCACTATAGAGAATCCAACGGCTTGCTTCTAGCCCAGTCAGGTCAAGAGATCTGACTCATATTACCGGAGCAACATTTCATCTTCCTATAGTGGATCACTGGGACAAACATTTTACATTAATGCGCTGTTCTAAAACTACTCCTGCGTTGTTAACCATTTGTTCGGTCATGTTACCTCATTAGCTAGCAAAAAACATGGTAACTTCCCCAGTATATCCTCATTAGCTAACTAACAACATGGTAACTTCCCCAGTATATCCTCATTAGCTAGCTAACAACATGGTAACTTCCCCAGTATATCCTCATTAGCTAGCTAACAACATGGTAACTTCACCAGTATATCTTCATTAGCTAACTAACAACATGGTAACTTCCCCAGTATATCCTCATTAGCTAGCTAACAACATGGTAACTTCACCAGTATATCCTCATTAGCTAACTAACAACATGGTAACTTCCCCAGTATATCCTCATTAGCTAGCTAACAACATGGTAACTTCCCCAGTATATCCTCATTAGCTAGCTAACAACATGGTAACTTCACCAGTATATCCTCATTAGCTAACTAACAACATGGTAACTTCCCCAGTATATCCTCATTAGCTAGCTAACAACATGGTAACTTCCCCAGTATATCCTCATTAGCTAGCTAACAACATGGTAACTTCCCCAGTATATCCTCATTAGCTAGCTAACAACATGGTAACTTCCCCAGTATATCCTCATTAGCTAGCTAACAACATGGTAACTTCACCAGTATATCCTCATTAGCTAGCTAACAACATGGTAACTTCCCCAGTATATCCTCATTAGCTAGCAAACAACATGGTAACTTCCCCAGTATATCCTCATTAGCTAGCTAACAACATGGTAACTTCCCCAGTATATCCTCATTAGCTAGCTAACAACATGGTAACTTCACCAGTATATCCTCATTAGCTAGCTAACAACATGGTAACTTCACCAGCATATCCTCATTAGCTAGCTAACAACATGGTAACTTCCCCAGTATATCCTCATTAGCTAACTAACAACATGGTAACTTCACCAGCATATCCTCATTAGCTAGCTAACAACATGGTAACTTCACCAGCATATCCTCATTAGCTAACTAACAACATGGTAACTTCACCAGTATATCCTCATTAGCTAGCTAACAACATGGTAACAATGGTCACAACAATGAATGCCCGATATCTTGCATGTGGCCATCACAAACCTGATGGTTTTAAATAGACAGCGTACAATTTTAAAAGTAATGCATCTCAACAGGAAAATGTTGTTTTTACAACTAACATTCTGCTAATTACACGGAACAAAATGTAAACACAACATGTAAAGTATTGGTTCCATGTTTCATGAGCTGAAATAAAAGATCCCAGAAATGCTCTATACGCACAAAAAGGGTATTTCTCTCAATGTTTGTGCACAAATGTGTTTACATCCCTGTTAGTGAGCATTTCTCCTTTGCCCAAGATAATCCATCCACCTGACAGGTGTGACATATCAAGAAGCTTATTAAACAGCATGATCATTACATAGGTGCACCTTGTGCTGGGGACAATAAAAGGCGACTCTAAATGTGCAGTTTTGCCACACAGCACAATGCCACAGATGCCAGAGCTGTTGTCAGAGAATTTAATGTTGATTTCTTTACCATAAGCCGCCTCTGATGTCAACGTACCTCTGACTGGAACCAGCCACCACGTCATTCAGAAATACTCTGCATGCATCGCACGGGAATGTTGCTCTCAGTCACATTGATTCCTTGAGTCAAAGACCGAGTGATTCTTCCGCCACTCCTCTTCTATCTCCCGTTGTGACAGTTCTCTTTGTCTTCTCTTTGACTGGTACGTATAGCAGAGAGTTATTTTTCCATACATATTCTATTAAAATAGGCCCTGTTTCCTTATATGAGACTGTATAATGTTCTGCTTCAACATCTGACTGACTGCTCCAGTAGGATCTGGACAGATGCCAGGGTTCATTAAATGATAAAATGATTGAATGGGGAAAACGAAGGGAGATGTGGAAATTGAATGGGGACAGCTAATTGGTAATCATAGGGAGACTCCATGTTTTAGCCTCTCAGCTGCTGGTGAGAATAACCACTCTGTCTCCCGGGGTGATTGATAAGTGTGTGTAGCGCGGGGCATTTTCGTACCAACCCTTCTCCTGACGTTGTGTGCGACAGAGCCATATCGATTTATAGATTTGTTTTACCCTTTGAGCGTTTAACCATAAAATGTGCTCCGGAACCTCTGAGAAATGGGCTGTGGCAGAGACGGATTGCGTCACAGGCACGAGGCAGGCAGCGAATTTGGAGTTGATGAGGCGATTCATATCAATGCGTGCAGCATCAGTTCCCGCCATCAATCTCCCCCCTCTCCCTCACGCACCAGTGAACACACAGCATAACAGCAAGGGCCTTTAACATCACGCACACACACACACACACACACACACACACACACGCACACACACACGCACACACACACACAGAGGCACACACACACACGCACACACACACAGAGACACACACACACAGAGAGACACACACACACACACACACACACACACACACACACACACACACACACACACACACACACACACAGACAGCATGAGAACTTGAAGTGTCTCGATTTCAGAGAACAATAGGTTTGTACCCTATTATTTAAAATACTAAGGCCAAAATCAAAAACCTTTTCAATCAATGATGGCTACAGTCTACAGTGCCTTCAGAAAATATTCATACACTTTGACTTATCCTACATTTTGTTGTATTACAGCCTGAATTTAAAAATGGACTAAATCGTACTTTTTTTTTAATCACCCATCTATACACAATACCCCATAATGACAAAATTAAAACATGGTTGTATTTTTACAGATGTATTTACATAAATATCTCATTTACATAAGTATTCACACCACTGAGTCAATACTTTGTAGAAGCACCTTTGATGGCAATTACAGCTGTGAGTCGTTTTGGGCATGTCTGTCAGCTGTGAGTCGTTTTGGGTATGTCTGTCAGCTTTGAGTCGTTTTGGGTATGTCTGTCAGCTTTGAGTCGTTTTGGGTATGTCTGTCAGCTTTGAGTCGTTTTGGGTATGTCTGTCAACTATGAGTAGTTTTGGGTATGTCTGTCAGCTGTGAGTCGTTTTGGGTATGTCTGTCAGCTATGAGTCGTTTTGGGTATGTCTGTCAGCTGTGAGTCGTTTTGGGTATGTCTGTCAGCTGTGAGTCGTTTTGGGTATGTCTGTCAGCTGTGAGTCGTTTTGGGTATTTCTGTCAGCTGTGAGTCGTTTTGGGTATGTCTGTCAGCTGTGAGTCGTTTTGGGTATGTCTGTCAGCTGTGAGTCGTTTTGGGTATGTCTGTCAGCTGTGAGTCGTTTTGGGTATGTCTGTCAGCTGTGAGTCGTTTTGGGTATGTCTGTCAGCTGTGAGTCGTTTTGGGTATGTCTGTCAGCTGTGAGTCGTTTTGGGTATGTCTGTCAGCTGTGAGTCGTTTTGGGTATGTCTGTCAGCTTTGAGTCGTTTTGGGTATGTCTGTCAGCTGTGAGTCGTTTTGGGTATGTCTGTCAGCTGTGAGTCGTTTTGGGTATGTCTGTCAGCTTTGCACGTCTGGATTCTTGGATGTTCTCCCATTCTTCCCTGCAGATTTTCTCAAGCTCTATTAAGTAAGATGAGGAGAGGCAGTGAACAGCAATCCACAAGTCTTTCCACATATTTTCAAAGGAATTTAAGTCTGAGCTGCGGCTGGGCCACTCAAGGACTTTCACATTCTTGTTCTGAAGCCGTTCCAGCATTGCTTTGGCTGTATGCTTGGGGGGTCATTGTCCTGTAGGAATGTAAATCTTCACCCCCCCCAGTCTAAGGTCGTTTGCTCTCTGAAGCAGGTTCTCATCAAGGCGTTTGCCTGTATTTGGCTCCATTCATTGTTCCCTCTACCAGTCTCCCAGTCCCTGCTGCTGAAAAGCATCCCCATAGCATGGTGTTGTCACAGTCATGCTTCATGATAGGGATGGTAATAGTCAAGTAATGAGCTGTGCCTGGTTTTTGCCAAGACACTTTGCATTCAGACCAAACAGTTACATTTGTCTCATCAGACCACAGAATCTTTTGCTGTTTTGCTCTCAGAGTCTTTCAGAGTTTTTTTTTTACATGCCTTTTTGCAAACTCCAGTTGTGCTCTCATGTGCGTTTTTCTCAGTAGTGGCTTCCGTCTGGCCACTCTCCCATGAAGACCCGATTGGTGAAGTGCTGTAGAGACTGTTATGCTTCTGGCAGGTTGTCCCATCTCAGCCAAGGAACTCTGTAGTTCTGTCACCTCCTGGGTCACCTCCTTGACCAAGGTCCTTCCTGACAGTTTGGTCGGGTGGCCAGCTCTAGGCAGAGTCTGAGTAGTTCCATATTCTTTTTCATTTCCAAATGATGGAGAGAACTATGCTCTTGGAAACATTCAGCACTATATAAATGTGTTTAATAACCTTCCCCAGACATATGCCTCATCACAATTCTATCTCAGATACCTACAGACAGCTTCTTGAACTTCGTGGTGTAGTTTTTGCTCTGACATGCACTGTCAACTGCGAGACCTTATATAGACAGGTGTGTTTCTTTCTAAATCATGTCCAATCAACTGAATTGGCCACAGGTGGACTCCAATCAAGTAGTGACATCTCAAGGATGATCAAAGGAAATTGGGTGCACCTGAGCTCAATTTGGAGTGTCATAGCACTTATGTAAATGAGAAATTCAATTTAACACATTTTGAATTCAGGCTGTAACACAATCAAACTTGGAATAAGTCAAGCATTTCTGGAGTGCTGGCCCTCTATAGATCAGGCCTTCCTTCATAGTTCAGGCCTTCCTTCATAGTTCAGGCCTTCCTTCATAGTTTAGACCTTCAGGTCTTCCTTCATAGTTCAGACCTTTTTTCATAGTTCATGCCTTCCTTCATAGTTCAGGCCTTCCTTCATAGTTCAGGCCTTCCTTCATAGTTCAGACCTTCCTTCATAGTTCAGGCCTTCCTTCATAGTTCAGACCTTCCTTCATAGTTCAGACCTTCCTTCATAGTTCAGGCCTTCCTTCATAGATCAGACCTTCCTTCATAGTTCAGGCCTTCCTTCACATTTTAGACCTTCAGGTCTTCCTTCATAGTTCAGGCCTTCATAGTTCAGGACTTCATAGTTCAGGCCTTCATAGTTCAGGCCTTCATAGTTCAGGCCTTCATAGTTCAGGCCTTCCTTCATAGTTCAGGCCTCCCTTCATAGTTCAGGCCTCCCTTCATAGTTCAGGCCTCCCTTCATAGTTCAGGCCTTCATAGTTCAGACCTTCCTTCATAGTTCAGGCCTTCCTTCATAGTTCTGGCCTCCCTTCATAGTTCAGGCCTTCATAGTTCAGACCTTCCTTCATAGTTCAGGCCTTCCTTCATAGTTCAGGCCTCCCTTCATAGTTCAGGCCTTCATAGTTCAGGCCTTCATAGTTCAGGCCTTCCTTCATAGTTCAGGCCTTCATAGTGCAGGCCTCCCTTCATAGTTCAGGCCTTCATAGTTCAGGCCTCCCTTCATAGTTCAGGCCTTCCTTCATAGTTCAGGCCTCCCTTCATTGTTCAGGCCTCCCTTCATAGTTCAGGCCTCCCTTCATAGTTCAGGCCTTCATAGTTCAGGCCTCCCTTCATAGTTCAGGCCTCCCTTCATAGTTCAGGCCTCCCTTCATAGTTCAGGCCTCCCTTCATAGTTCAGGCCTCCCTTCATAGTTCAGGCCTTCATAGTTCAGGCCTCCCTTCATAGTTCAGGCCTTCATAGTTCAGGCCTCCCTTCATAGTTCAGGCCTTCCTTCATAGTTCAGGCCTCCCTTCATAGTTCAGGTCTTCCTTCATAGTTCAGGCCTCCCTTCATAGTTCAGACCTTCCTTCATAGTTCAGGCCTCCCTTCATAGTTCAGGCCTTCCTTCATAGTTCAGGCCTTCCTTCATAGTTCGGGTCTTCCTTTCTGTGCCTATTTATTTCCCAGTTAGATTGTACCTATGGCCAGGTTTCCACTAGATAACAACCCAAAAAGTCAAAGTCAAAAAATTGTATGAAAATCTGATTTTATAAACAGAAATTTTAGAAATAGGCAGGGTTCATGACTTTGTGGCTGTGTTAACTAGTGGTGACCCTGTGGCCAGAAGTTGTTTCAGTCACATTTTATTTGGATAGTCCTGATGTTCCATCCAGATTTTCTCTATTTTAAGTTAGATGGGGAGTGGCAGTGAACAGCAATCTTCAAGTCGTTCTACATATTTTTAATGGAATTCAAGTCTGAGCTTTGGCTGGGCACACTCAAGGACTTACATTATTGAATACTGGTTGTATTCAGTACTTTATGTGGATAGTCCCACATAGATGCTTTACAGATGGTCATACTATCTGTTGATAAGCAACTGCTTGCTAAGGTTAGGGTTAGGATTGGGGTTAGGGTTAGGATTGGGGTTAGGGTTAGGGTTAGGATTGGGGTTAGGGTTAGGGTTAGGGTTATGATTGGGGTTAGGGTTAGGATTGGGTTAGGGTTAGGTTGAGGGTTTAATGTTAGTTAGGAGATAGTTAGTAGATAGTCTGTAGAGCATCTACAGATGGACTATACAAATAAAGTGATATCGTGCTTTTGAAGCTTCTCACTGAAGTTTCTCCTGATGCTCTGAGGTCCCGAACATCAGATTTCTGCCAGCTACTGTCCACAGCGCTGAATCTCCAAATGACCTTTAACCTTCATTTAACTAGGCAAGTCAGTTGAGAACAAACTCTTAATTATAATGACGGCATACTATTGCAGTTATTTGCTTGTTAGTTTCTGTGTGACAAAGTCTGGTCACTAAAGAGTCCTCACACAAGATCATACAGTATCAAAAATAAATTTAGTCTCCTCATTATAAAAGGGTAGAGCGGTAACGGAATAGTATTTTGAGCAGCAAATATTTCAGTGTAATTTCTATGGTCTAGCTAATTAGGCCTAGTTGATGTGTCATTGGCGTGTGACTGTTAGTCTTCAGTGTAGATTGTAATTTAACTCCATTTTGCAGTAGCTTGGAGGTAGTTGAGCTAAATTCAAATCTAGGTAGTGTTTTCAGTTGTGTTTTTTTTGCCATGCAGCTAACTATTGGAACTACACACTACCCTTTTTACAAACATTAATATTGGTGAAATAGGCAACCATTTCCTTTATTTTTCCTCATCATACCTGCCTAATTCTCACTTGAAACTAATCATTTTTTGGTGTAATAAGCTAAATTATACATTCTGATAACATATGACCACAAAGTACATTTTGTCGTCTAACATTTCAGATTTCCATATAATAATTTTTCAAAAAGTATTTAGTTTTCATTGGAACTAAAAGTAAAACTATATTTTTTAAGGGTAGCTTAATGCCTTGAACACCCCGACAGCGTCGTTGCTCAAAATGTATACCGCATGTAGCCTACTACCCGTCTGAAGAAACTAGCATATATTCTCACTTATGCATACTGAGGCATGGAATGCAACAGTTAGAACAGTTTTGGGTACAACATGAAGTTTGTAGGCAACACCAGTGAATAGACAAAAGTGATCAAGGAGGCGGGGACGGAATCAGAACACTCAGCACAGCAGCTACATAGACATCAGACCGGACAGCAGCAGAGTGGACAGCAGCTACATAGACATCAGACCGGACAGCAGCAGAGTGGACAGCAGCTACATAGACATCAGACCGGACAGCAGCAGAGTGGACAGCAGCTACATAGACATCAGACCGGACAGCAGCAGAGTGGAAAGCAGCTACATAGATATCAGAGTGGACAGCAGCAGAGTGGAAAGCAGCTACATAGACATCAGAGTGGACAGCAGCAGAGTGGACAGCAGCTACATAGACATCAGAGTGGACAGCAGCAGAGTGGACAGCAGCTACATAGACATCAGAGTGGACAGCAGCAGAGTGGACAGCAGCTACATAGACATCAGAGTGGACAGCAGCAGAGTGGACAGCAGCTACATAGACATCAGAGTGGACAGCAGCAGAGTGGACAGCAGCTACATAGACATCAGACCAGACAGCAGCAGAGTGGACAGCAGCTACATACACATCAGAGTGGACAGCAGCTACATAGACATCAGAGTGGACAGCACCAGAGTTGACAGCAGCTACATAGACACCAGAGTGGACAGCAGCTACATAGACACCAGAGTGGACAGCAGCAGAGTGGACAGCAGCTACATAGACACCAGAGTGAACAGCAGCAGAGTGGACAGCAGCTACACAGACATCAGACTGGACAGCAGCAGAGTGGACAGCAGCAGAGTGGAAAGCAGCTACATAGACATCAGAGTGGACAGCAGCAGAGTGGACAGCAGCTACATAGACACCAGAATGAACAGCAGCAGAGTTGACAGCAGCTACATAGACACCAGAGTGTACAGCAGCTACATAGACACCAGATTGGACAGCAGCAGAGTGGACAGCAGCTACATAGACACCAGAGTGAACAGCAGCAGAGTGGAAAGCAGCTACATAGATATCAGAGTGGACAGCAGCAGAGTGGACAGCAGCTACATAGACATCAGAGTGGACAGCAGCAGAGTGGACAGCAGCTACATAGACATCAGACCGGACAGCAGCAGAGTGGACAGCAGCTACATAGACATCAGAGTGGACAGCAGCAGAGTGGACACCAGCTACACAGACATCAGACTGGACAGCAGCAGAATGGACAGCAGCAGAGTGGACAGCAGATACATAGACATTGGAGTGGACAGCAGCTACATAGACATCAGAGTGGACAGCAGCAGAGTGGACAGCACCAGAGTGTACAGCAGCTACATAGACATGAGAGTGGACAGCAGCTACATAGACATCAGAGTGGACAGCAGCAGAGTGGACAGCAGCTACATAGACACCAGAGTGTACAGCAGCTACATAAACAACAGAGTGGACAGCAGCAGAGTCGACAGCAGCTACATAGACACCAGAGTGAACAGCAGCTACATAGACATCAGACCGGACAGCAGCAGAGTGGACAGCAGCTACATAGACATCAGACCGGACAGCAGCAGAGTGGACAGCAGCTACATAGACATCAGAGTGGACAGCAGCAGAGTGGACAGCAGCTACATAGGCATCAGAGTGGACAGCAGCAGAGTGGACAGCAGCTACATAGACATCAGAGTGGACAGCAGCAGAGTGGACAGCAGCTACATAGACATCAGACCAGACAGCAGCAGAGTGGACAGCAGCTACATAGGCATCAGACCAGACAGCAGCAGAGTGGACAACAGCTACATAGACATCAGACCGGACAGCAGCAGAGTGGACAGCAGCTACATAGCCATCAGACCGGACAGCAGCAGAGTGGACAGCAGCTACATAGCCATCAGACCGGACAGCAGCAGAGTGGACAGCAGCTACATAGACATCAGACCGGACAGCAGCAGAGTGGACAGCAGCTACATAGACATCAGAGTGGACAGCAGCAGAGTGGACAGCAGCTACATAGACATCAGAGTTGACAGCAGCAGAGTGGACAGCAGCTACATAGACATCAGAGGGGACAGCAGCTACATAGACATCAGAGTGGACAGCAGTTACATAGACATCAGAGTGTACAGCAGCAGAGTTGACAGCAGCTACATAGACACCAGAGTGTACAGCAGCTACATAGACATCAGAGTGGACAGCAGCAGAGTGGACAGCAGCTACATAGACACCCGAGTGGACAGCAGCTACATATACATCAGAGTGGGCAGCAGCAGAGTGGACAGCACCAGAGTTGACAGCAGCTACATAGACATCAGAGTGGACAGCAGCTACATAGACATCAGAGTGGACAGCAGCTACATAGACATCAGAGTGGACAGCAGCAGAGTGGACAGCAACTACATAGACATCGGAGTGGACAGCAGCTACATAGACATCAGAGTGGACAGCAGCAGAGTGGACAGCAACTACATAGACATCGGAGTGGACAGCGGGCTACGTAAAAATACAAAAAAATGAACATGCGCAGATATCACCGTATCTTTAGCCACATTAGAGTAAAGCCACTCTGATAAATAAAATAGTTAACCACTGTCACATCGAGTTTTGGGATTAGTAGATTTTTGGGGATTTGCCCATTATGAAATCTGAGGTGGAAGTCTCTGTAGCCTTATCCCACATACCCAACACTCACAGTCGTCACACAGCATCAACTCACACTACAACACATACCCAGCACTCGCACAACACCACATACCAGCACTCACAGTCCTCACACAGCATCAACTCACACTATACCACATACCCAGCACTCACACTACACCACATACCCAACACTCACTGTCCTCACACAGCATCGACTCACACTACACCACATACCCAACACTCACACTACACCACATACCCAGCACTCACAGTCCTCACACAGCATCAACTCACACAACACCACATACCCAGCACTCACACAACACCACATACCCAACACTCACTGTCCTCACACAGCATCGCCTCACACTACACCACATACCCAACACTCACAGTCCTCACACTCACTGTCCTCACACAGCATTGGCTCACACTACACCACATACCCAACACTCACAGTCCTCACACTCACTGTCCTCACACAGCATTGACTCACACTACACCACATACCCAACACTCACTGTCCTCACACAGCATCAACTCACACTACACCACATACCCAACACTCACAGTCCTCACACTCACTGTCCTCACACAGCATTGGCTCACACTACACCACATACCCAACACTCACACTACACCACATACCCAACACTCACATACCCAGACTCACACTACACCACATACCCAGCACTCACATACCCAGACTCACACTACACCACATACCCAACACTCACATACCCAGACTCACACTACACCACATACCCAACACTCACACTACATACCCAACACTCACAGTCGTCACACAGCATCAACTCACACTAAATCACATACCCAACACTCACAGTCCTCACACAGCATCAACTCACACTACACCACATACCCAGCACTGACAGTCCTCACACAGCATCGACTCACACTACACCACATACCCAACACTCACATACCCAGACTTACACTACACCACATACCCAACACTCACACTACATACCCAACACTCACAGTCGTCACACAGCATCAACTCACACTAAATCACATACCCAGCACTCACTGTCCTCACACAGCATGAACTCACACTACACCACATACCCAACACTCACTGTCCTCACACTCACTGTCCTCACACAACATCAACTCACACTACACCACATACCCAACACTCACACTACACCACATACCCAGCACTCATTGTCCTCACACAGCATTGACTCACACTACACCACATACCCAACACTCACAGTCGTCACACAGCATCAACTCACACTACACCACATACCCAGCACTCACTGTCCTCACACAGTATCTATTCACAGTACACCACATACCCAGCACTCACAGTCCTCGCACATCATTGGCTCACACTACACACTAGCCTCCTAATTTTCAGTTCCGGTCCACTCTTGCCATACAGCAGCATGCTACCTAATGCATGCTTTGTGCTTGCTAGAAAACTCCCCAGCAACAGGACTGTCACTCTTCCTCCTGTCGCCGCTGAGACTTCATAATTTCACTTTTCTAAAACATCAATCAATCCAATAATTCCCCTAGCCAGCTTTACATGAGTGATTATTAGGGCTCTGTGACGTTTCGCTAGTCCCACTAAACAGCCTGTAATTAGAGACAGACAAAGCCAGTCCTACCCGTCCACTGGCTCAAACAGCCATTACGAACCCACTGACATGGCACAACAAGGACTGTGAAGAGAGAGAGAGAGTGAGAGAGAGAGACATACACACACACACACACACATACACACACACACACATACAGACACACAGACACACACACACACACACACACACACACACACACACACACACACACACACACACACACACACACACACAGACACACATAGACACACATACACACACATACACACACACACACACACACAGACACACACACACACATACACACACAATCTGCACAGATCCACACTTTATTATAATTTGTTTTGGCGGTGGATCAGCTGTAATATTGCAGACATGTTGTGGCTTTTATCAATGTAATTGTCTGCATCATTTCCAATCCCCCATATATATTTGTTAGACATAAGATATATACAGTACCAGTCAAAATTTTGAACACACCTACAGTACTCATTCAATGTTTGTTCTTTATTTGTACTATTTTCTACATTGTAGAATAATAGTGAAGACATCAAAATGATGAAATAACACATATGGAATCATGTAGTAACCAAAAAAGTGTGAAACAGATCAAAATATATTTTATATTTTAGGTTCTTCAAAGTAGCCACCCATTGCCTTGATGACAACTTTACACACTCTTGGCATTCTCTCAACCAGCTTCATGAGGTAGTCACCTGGAATGTGTTTGTGTCAATCAGTTGTGTTGTGACAAGTTAGGGGTGGTATACAGAAGATAGCCCTATTTGGTAAAAGACCAAGTCCATATTATGGCAAGAACAGCTCACGTAAGCAAAGAGAAACAACAGTCCATCATTAATTTAAGACATGATGGTCAGTCCATATAGAACATTTCAATAACTTTGAACAGTTCTTCAGGTGCAGTTGTAAAAACCATCAAGCTCCATGATGAAACTGGCTCTCATGAGGACCGCAACAGGAAAGGAAGACCCAGAGTTACCTCTGCTGCAGAGGATAAGTTTATTAGAGTTATCAGCCTCAGAAATTGCAGCCCAAATAAATGCAAGTAACAGTTCTCAACATCAACTGTTCAGAAGAGATTGTGTGAATCTGGCCTTCATGGTCGAATCTCCGCAAAGACACGACTACTAAAGGACACCAGTAAGAAGAAGAGACTTGCTTGGGCCAAGAAACATGAGCAATGGACATTAGACTGGTGGAAATCTGTCCTTTGGTCTGATGAGTCCAAATTTGAGATTTTTGGTTCCAACCACTGTGTCTTTGTGAGACGCAGAGTAGGTGAACGGATGATCTCTGCATGTGTGGTTCCCACCGTGAAGCATGGAAGAGGAGGTGTGATGGTGCTTTGCTTGTGACACTGTCAGTGATTTATTTAGAATTCAAGACACACTTAACCAGCATGGCTACCACAGCATTCTGAAGCGATACGCCATCCCATCTGCTTTGCGCTTAGTGGGACTATCATTTGTTTTTCAAACGGTGTAATGCTCATTTCTTCGACGATAAACACTAATCAGACCATCAGAGACAAAACCGCGATTCGTTCTTGAAGAGTACTTTCGCCAGTCCTGTCTGGTCCAGCGACGGTGGGTTTGTGCCCATAGGCGACGTTGTTGCTGGTGATGTCTGGTGAGGACCTGCCTTACAACAGGCATACAAGCCCTCAGTCCAGCCTCTCTCAGCCTATTGCAGACAGTCTGAGCACTGATGGAGGGATTGTGCGTTCCTGGTGTAACTCGGGCAGTTGTTGTCGCTATCCTGTACCTGTCCCACAGGTGTGATGTTCGGATGTACCCATCCTGTGCCTATCCCGCAGGTGTGATGTTCGGATGTACCCATCCAGTGCAGGTGTTGTTACACGTGGTCTGCCACTGTGAGGACGATCAGCTATCCGTCCTGTCTCCCTGTAGCTCTGTCTTAGGCGTCTCACAGTACGAACATTGCAATATATTGCAATATATATATATTGCCGCATCTGCAGTCCTCATGCAGTCCTCATGCATCCTTGCAGCATTTTTTTTATTTTTATTTATTTCACCTTTATTTAACCAGGTAGGCTAGTTGAGAACACCTTTATTTAACCAGGTAGGCTAGTTGAGAACACCTTTATTTAACCAGGTAGGCTAGTTGAGAACACCTTTATTTAACCAGGTAGGCCAGTTGAGAACACCTTTATTTAACCAGGTAGGCTAGTTGAGAACACCTTTATTTAACCAGGTAGGCTAGTTGAGAACACCTTTATTTAACCAGGTAGGCTAGTTGAGAACACCTTTATTTAACCAGGTAGGCTAGTTGAGAACACCTTTATTTAACCAGGTAGGCAAGTTGAGAACAAGTTCTCATTTACAATTGCGACCTGGCCAAGATAAAGCAAAGCAGTTCGACACATACAACGACACGGAGTTACACATGGAGTAAAACAAACATACAGTCAATAATACAGTATAAACAAGTCTATATACGATGTGAGCAAATGAGGTGAGATAAGGGAGGTAAAGGCAAAAAGGCCATGGTGGCAAAGTGAATACAATATAGCAAGTAAAACACTGGAATGGTAGATTTGCAATGGGAGAATGTGCAAAGTAGAAATAAAAATAATGGGGTGCAAAGGAGCAAAATAAATAAATACATAAAAAACAGTAGGGAAAGAGGTAGTTGTTTGGGCTAAATTATAGGTGGGCTATGTACAGGTGCAGTAATCTGTGAGCTGCTCTGACAGTTGGTGCTTAAAGCTAGTGAGGGAGATAAGTGTTTCCAGTTTCAGAGATTTTTGTAGTTCGTTCCAGTCATTGGCAGCAGAGAACTGGAAGGAGAGGCGGCCAAAGAAATAATTGGTTTTGGGGGTGACTAGAGAGATATACCTGCTGGAGCGTGTGCTACAGGTGGGAGATGCAATGGTGACCAGCGAGCTGAGATAAGGGGGGACTTTACCTAGCAGGGTCTTGTAGATGACATGGAGCCAGTGGGTTTGGCGACGAGTATGAAGCGAGGGCCAGCCAACGAGAGCGTACAGGTCGCAATGGTGGGTAGTATATGGGGCTTTGGTGACAAAACGGATTGCACTGTGATAGACTGCATCCAATTTATTGAGTAGGGTATTGGAGGCTATTTTGTAAATGACATCGCCGAAGTCGAGGATTGGTAGGATGGTCAGTTTTACAAGGGTATGTTTGGCAGCATGAGTGAAGGATGCGTTGTTGCGAAATAGGAAGCCAATTCTAGATTTAACTTTGGATTGGAGATGTTTGATATGGGTCTGGAAGGAGAGTTTACAGTCTAACCAGACACCTAAGTATTTGTAGTTGTCCACGTATTCTAAGTCAGAGCCGTCCAGAGTAGTAATGTTGGACAGGCGGGTAGGTACAGGTAGCGATCGGTTGAAGAGCATGCTTTTAGTTTTACTTGTATTTAAGAGCAATTGGAGGCCACGGAAGGAGAGTTGTATGGCATTGAAGCTTGCCTGGAGGGTTGTTAACACAGTGTCCAAAGAAGGGCCAGAAGTATACAGAATGGTGTCGTCTGCGTAGAGGTGGATCAGAGACTCACCAGCAGCAAGAGCGACCTCATTGATGTATACAGAGAAGAGAGTCGGTCCAAGAATTGAACCCTGTGGCACCCCCATAGAGACTGCCAGAGGTCCGGACAGCAGACCCTCCGATTTGACACACTGAACTCTATCAGAGAAGTAGTTGGTGAACCAGGCGAGGCAATCATTTGAGAAACCAAGGCTGTCGAGTCTGCCGATGAGGATGTGGTGATTGACAGAGTCGAAAGCCTTGGACAGATCAATGAATACGGCTGCACAGTAATGTTTCTTATCGATGGCGGTTAAGATATCATTTAGGACCTTGAGCGTGGCTGAGGTGCACCCATGACCAGCTCTGAGACCAGATTGCATAGCAGAGAAGGTATGGTGAGATTCGAAATGGTCGGTAATCTGTTTGTTGACTTGGCTTTCGAAGACCTTAAAAAGGCATGGTAGGATAGATATAGGTCTGTAGCAGTTTGGGTCAAGAGTGTCACCCCCTTTGAAGAGGGGGATGACCGCAGCTGCTTTCCAATCTTTGGGAATCTCAGACGACACGAAAGAGAGGTTGAACAGGCTAGTAATAGGGGTGGCAACAATTTTGGCAGATAATTTTAGAAAGAAAGGGTCCAGATTGTCTAGCCCGGCTGATTTGTAGGGGTCCAGATTTTGCAGCTCATTCAGAACATCAGCTGAGCAGATTTGGAAGAAGGAGAAATGGGGAAGGCTTGGGCGAGTTTTTGTGGGGGGTGCAGTGCTGTTGACCGGGGTAGGAGTAGCCAGGTGGAAAGCATGGCCAGCCGTAGAAAAATGCTTATTGAAATTCTCAATTATGGTGGATTTATCAGTGGTGACAGTGTTTCCTATCTTCAGTGCAGTGGGCAGCTGGTAGGAGGTGTTCTTATTCTCCATGGACTTTACAGTGTCCCAGAACTTTTTTGAGTTAGTGTTGCAGGAAGCAAATTTCTGCTTGAAAAAGCTAGCCTTGGCTTTTCTAACTGCCTGTGTATAATGGTTTCTAGCTTCCCTGAACAGCTGCATATCACGGGGGCTGTTCGATGCTAATGCAGAACGCCATAGGATGTTTTTGTGTTGGTTAAGGGCAGTCAGGTCTGGGGAGAACCAAGGGCTATATCTGTTCCTGGTTCTAAATTTCTTGAATGGGGCATGTTTATTTAAGATGGTCAGGAAGGCATTTAAAAAAAATATCCAGGCATCCTCTACTGACGGGATGAGATCAATATCCTTCCAGGATACCCCGGCCAGGTCGATTAGAAAGGCCTGCTCGCTGAAGTGTTTCAGGGAGCGTTTTACAGTGATGAGTGGAGGTCGTTTGACCGCTGACCCATTACGGATGCAGGCAATGAGGCAGTGATCGCTGAGATCTTGGTTGAAAACAGCAGAGGTGTATTTAGAGGGCAAGTTGGTTAGGATGATATCTATGAGGGTGCTCGTGTTTAAGGCTTTGGGGAGGTACCTGGTAGGTTCATTGATAATTTGTGTGAGGTTGAGGGCATCAAGTTTAGATTGTAGGATGGCTGGGGTGTTAAGCATGTTCCAGTTTAGGTCGCCTAGCAGCACAAGCTCTGAAGATAGATGGGGGGCAATCAGTTCACATATGGTGTCCAGAGCACAGCTGGGGGCAGAGGGTGGTCTATAGCAGGCGGCAACGGTGAGAGACTTGTTTTTAGAGAGGTGGATTTTTAAAAGTAGAAGTTCAAATTGTTTGGGTACAGACCTGGATAGTAGGACAGAACTCTGCAGGCTATCTTTGCAGTAGATTGCAACACCGCCCCCTTTGGCAGTTCTATCTTGTCTGAAAATGTTGTAGTTTGGAATTAAAATGTCTGAATTTTTGGTGGTCTTCCTAAGCCAGGATTCAGACACAGCTAGAACATCCGGGTTGGCAGAGTGTGCTAAAGCAGTGAATAGAACAAACTTAGGGAGGAGGCTTCTAATGTTAACATGCATGAAACCAAGGCTATTACGGTTACAGAAGTCGTCAAAAGAGAGCGCCTGGGGAATAGGAGTGGAGCTAGGCACTGCAGGGCCTGGATTCACCTCTACATCGCCAGAGGAACAGAGTAGGAGTAGAATAAGGGTGCAGCTAAAAGCAATAAGAATTGGTTGTTTAGAACGTCTGGAACAGAGAGTAAAAGGACGTTTCTGGGGGCAATAAAATAGCATCAAGGTATAATGTACAGACAAAGGTAAGGTAGGATGTGAATACAGTGGAGGTAAACCTAGGTATTGAGTGATGAAGAGAGAGATATTGTCTCTAGAAACATAATTGAAACCAGGAGATGTCATTGCATGTGTGGGTGGTGGAACTAATAGGTTGGATAAGGTATAATGAGCAGGACTAGAGGCTCTACAGTGAAATAAGCCAATAAACACTAACCAGAACAGCAAATGGACAAGGCATATTGACATTAAGGAGAGGCATGCTCAGTCGAGTGATCAAAAGGGTCCAGTGAGTGGAGAGGTTGGTTGGGGGTCACGGCGATTTAGACAGCTAAATCGGTAGCAAGCTAGCATAGGAGCAAGCTAGCATAGAATGGAGGTCTGTTATTAGCCAACTCTTGCGTTCCGTCAGTAGATTAGTGGGTTTCCGTGTGGTAGAGGGGATGAATCCAAATCACACAACAACAACAAAAATAAAAACAATAGATATAGTTATAGAGGCCCAAGAAGAAAAATAAATAAATAAATAAATAAAAATAAAATAAAATAAAAATTGTCCGATTGTCTATTCAGATAGCAGCCGATAAGATAGCCAACGGCTAGCAGGCCGCAGATGGGCGCCCAGGCAACGTTGCGCCGGAGGAGCCAGCCGGACAATTCCCTCGGGTAGACAACGTCGGCAGTCCAACTGTGAAGGCCCGGTGGGGCTCCGCGTAGGCAGCAAAACGGGTCCGGATAGGTGACTGCAGCCCAGGAGTGATTGATGGAACTCTTCAGCTGGCTAGCTCCGGAACAATTGATGTTAGCTCCGGAATCGACGAAAGCCGATAGTCACACGGATAGCAGCTAGCTAGCTGTGAGATCCAGGTATGGATGTCCAGAGCCAGCGGCCGAAATCCGGTATGTTCCGTTCCGAGCCGCGCTGCGCTGCACCGTGCCGTACAAAACTGGCGATAGATTCTCGAGCCAAAGGACAGCCGATGACCACAAACCGTGGTTAGCTGAGTACTAACGATTAGCCAGTAAATAAGCTAACTAGCTTCTGAACCAGCTTCAGAGTAGCTTCTGGACCAGCTTCTGGCTAGCTCCCGGCTAGCTTCTGGCTAATTTCTGGCTAGCCTCTCGGAGGATTACAGATCTGAGGTAAATAATACTTTTTTATATAAATATAAATTGGTGAAGCGGATTGCAGGAGAGTGTTCTGAAGATGAGTTATTGGAACATTTTAAAATGTATGTGAAAAAAAAGTTGTAAATATATCTATATATTTATATACACGACAGGACGAGGACAAAAATACGTCTGAACTGCTATGCCATCTTGGGAATGCCTAAGCATGCCTAAGGCACATTCATGCAGATGAGCAGTGCCCCTGGACATCTTTCTTTTGATGTTTTTCAGAGTCAGTAGAAAGGCCTCTTTAGTGTCCTAAGTTTCATAACTGTGACCTTACTTGTCTACCGTCTGAGAGCTGTTAGTGTCTTAACAACCGTTCCACAGGTGCATGTTCATTAATTGGGTTAGGGTTAGGGTTAGGGTTAGGGATGGGATGGGATGGGATGGTTTTATCCCCCATATATATAACATTCTTGGTTGCAAGAATTTCGTATAATATTATAATATTTTAAATTTTTATTGAATCAGACGTTGTTTTGTGTATCAGTTCATAAACCTGGTGCCATAGAATCGGTACATTGAAAATCTCTTCCTGTCACATTGGTATGAATGATTCGGAAGACAGGTGCAGGAATACGTAATAGTTTTTTTTATTAAGCCCAAATTACGGCGTGCAAAGGCACAGGGACGAAGACCAAATATAAACGTAGCAAAACACCCAAAACAAAAGAGCGAGGAGTCGCTCGAATAAATAACACACGCGCACAATGATCAGCACACGGGACGAGACCCGTAATCATCTGCACAATCCACAATGGCACGAAAGCCCAAAACACACAGCACAGGTACTCACCAACGGACATAGTAACAATAATGGATAGTCCAATGGAAACCACAGGGCACACTTATACAAGTACTAATCAGTGGGAATAGGAGACAGGTGTGCGTAATGAACGTTACGGAGGGATCCGTGACACTTCCCAACTGTTTTGCAATCTGTATGGCCCAGCTGTTCATTTTTTGGTCCTTAAATTAAACTGCTGCAATTAGTTGGTTGTAATTTTGGGTAGAGCAGATATTTTCATATATTTTTGTTTAGTGCAACTCCACCAATCCTATTTGTGATATAATTTACAAAGATTATACCGTTTTTTTTGTTGTTGTTGTTGTAAATAATGTTTTTTTTTTTATTATCAATTTGATTTGATAACCACCATTTTTATTGTAAAATTTGTTCTGTCTTCTCTGGTGGATTAAACTGAAATTGCAACCAATTTTCTATGGCTTGTTTTAAAAATAGCTATATTTTGGAGATTATTTTCAAATGAAACAGTGATAGGTTGTAATTTGAATAAAGTCAAAAAGGCCATTCTTGGGCACGGGATGAGCCATTCTTACTAATCTGCTGGAGAACCAGTTCGGATATAACTAGATTGTATGACTGAGGTGTTTAGTGAGAAGTCTATTGGTTTAATATTTAATCATTTCTGCCCTCTGAGTTCATATTCATTATATATATATATATATATATATATATATATATATATATATATATATATATATAGGGATGTTTAATTTTGTCTGGCTTGCCATTCCAAATAAAATTGAATATTTTTTTGCTCATACAATTTAAAAAAAAAACTTGTTGCTGGGTGTAGGCAGGCCCATAAATGTGGAGGGATCCAAATTGTGGTTTTAAAAGAAAAACATGAATCATCAGCGTACAATGACACATTTGTTTTTCAGCCCTGGATTTCCAGGCCCTTGATATTATTGTTGAATCTGATTTTAATAGCTACCATTTCGATGGAAATAATAAATAGACGTGCCGATAGTGGACAGCCTTGTTTTTCCTCTTTGCAATTTAATACTTTCTAATAAGTAGCCTATATTGAACATTTTACACCTAGGGTTACTATACATAACTTTTACCCTTTATATTGGAGATTATCCAAAATGTAAATATTGCAGACATTTATGTATACATTCCAGTTGTACTTTATCAAAAGCCTTTTCAAAGTCAGCTCTGAATAGGGATTAATAATATTTGACATTCATAATTCTATGCGCGCTGTTCATTTGGCTAGTATTTAGGCATCACAACACTGAAGTGTAAATGGTCTCCAGTTTATTAGGTGGACTGGATCTTTATATCTGTCATGTATTGTCATGTTGTGTCTTGTTTCTGTCCTTTCTCTTCACCCTGTCTCCCTCTGCTGGTCGTATTAGGTTACCTTTTCTTACCCTCCTTCCCCCAGCTGTTCCTTGTCTCCTCTAACTACCTCGTTCACCCCTTTTCCCACCTGTTCCCTTTTTCCCTCTGATTAGGTCTCTATATCTCTCTCTGTTCCTGCTTCTGTCCTTGTCGGATTCTCGTTTGTGTTTCCCATGCCTGAACCAGACTATCGTCGTGTTTGCTGCAACCTTGTCCTGTCCTGTCGGAATCTGCCAGTTCATCTAACCTTGTCCTGTCCTGTCGGAATCTGCCTGTCCATCTGAGCCTACATGTGTTTCCTCATTAAAGAAACGCTGTTTTGTTAATTCGCTTTTGGGTCCTCATTCACGTACCGTAACAGAAGAATCCGACCAAGAATGGACCCAGCGACTTCGGATCCTCTCCACTCAGCCGTCGAGATCCGGGGAGCGATGCTAGGCAGACACGAGCAGGAATTGTCTGCTGCTCGACATGCCGTTGAGACCCTGGCCACCCAAGTCTCCAACCTCACAGAACAAGTTCACCATCTCCGCCTCGATCCACCGGCCACTTCCAGGGCTTTCGAATCTCCGGAGCCCAGAATCAATAACCCGCCGTGTTACTCTGGGGAGCCCACTGAATGCCGCTCGTTCCTCACCCAGTGTGATATTGTGTTTTCTCTCCAGCCCAACACTTACTCCAGGAGCACTGCTCGTATCGCCTACGTCATATCTCTCCTTACTGGACGGGCTCGTGAGTGGGGCACGGCAATCTGGGAGGCAAGGGCTGAGTGTACTAACCAGTATCAGGACTTTAAGGAGGAGATGATACGGGTTTTTGATCGATCTGTTTTTGGGGAGGAGGCTTCCAGGGCCCTGTCTTCCCTATGTCAAGGTAATCGATCCATAACTGACTACTCTATTGAGTTTCGCACTCTTGCTGCCTCCAGTGGCTGGAACGAGCCGGCTTTGCTCGCTCGTTTTCTGGAGGGTCTCCGCGCAGAGGTAAAGGATGAGATTCTCTCCCGGGAGGTTTCTTCCAGCGTGGATTCCTTGATTGAACTCGCTATTCGCATTGAGCGACGGGTTGATCTTCGTCACCGAGCTCGTGGAAAGGAGCTCGCGTTCTCCGTTGCCCCCCTCTCCGCATCACTACCATCTTCCTCTGCCGGCTCGGGTGCTGAGCCTATGCAGCTGGGAGGTATCCGCATCTCGACTAAAGAGAGGGAACGGAGAATCACCAACCGCCTCTGTCTCTATTGCGGTTCCGCTGGTCATTTTGTCACTTCATGTCCAGTAAAAGCCAGAGCTCATCAGTAAGCGGAGGGCTACTGGTGAGCGCTACTACTCCTGTCTCTCCTTCAAGATCCTGCACTACCTTGTCGGTCCATCTACGCTGGACCGGTTCGTCAGCTTCCTGCAGTGCCTTAATAGACTCTGGGGCGGAGGGCTGTTTTATGGACGAGACCTGGGCTCGGGAACATGACATTCCTCTCAGACAGTTAAGGGAGCCCACGGCCTTGTTCGCCTTGGATGGTAGTCCTCTCCCCAGGATTCAGCGTGAGACGCTACCTTTAACCCTCACTGTCTCTGGTAATCATAGCGAAACCATTTATTTTTTAATTTTTCGTTCACCTTTTACACCTGTTGTTTTGGGCCATCCCTGGCTAGTTTGTCATAATCCTTCTATTAATTGGTCTAGTAATTCTATCCTCTCCTGGAACGTCTCTTGTCATGTGAAATGTTTAATGTCTGCTATCCCTCCTGTTTCCTCTGTCTCTTCTTCACAGGAGGAGCCTGGTGATTTGACAGGGGTGCCGGAGGAATATCACGATCTGCGCACGGTGTTCAGTCGGTCCAGGGCCACCTCTCTTCCTCCACACCGGTCGTATGATTGTAGTATTGATCTCCTTCCGGGAACCACTCCCCCCCGGGGTAGACTATACTCTCTGTCGGCTCCCGAACGTAAGGCTCTCGAAGATTATTTGTCTGTAGCTCTTGCCGCCGGTACCATAGTCCCCTCCTCCTCTCCCGCCGGAGCGGGGTTTTTTTTTGTTAAGAAGAAGGACGGGTCCCTGCGCCCCTGCATAGATTATCGAGGGCTGAATGACATAACAGTGAAGAATCGTTATCCGCTTCCTCTTATGTCTTCAGCCTTCGAGATCCTGCAGGGAGCCAGGTTTTTCACTAAGTTGGACCTTCGTAACGCTTACCATCTCGTGCGCATCAGGGAGGGGGACGAGTGGAAGACGGCGTTTAACACTCCGTTAGGGCACTTTGAATACCGGGTTCTTCCTTTCGGCCTCGCTAACGCTCCAGCTGTCTTTCAGGCATTAGTCAATGATGTCCTGAGAGACATGCTGAACATCTTTGTTTTCGTTTACCTTGACGATATCCTGATTTTTTCACCGTCACTCCAGATTCATGTTCAGCACGTTCGACGTGTCCTCCAGCGCCTTTTAGAGAATTGTCTTTTTGTGAAGGCTGAGAAGTGCACTTTTCATGCCTCCTCCGTCACATTTCTCGGTTCTGTTATTTCCGCTGAAGGCATTAAGATGGATCCCGCTAAGGTCCAGGCTGTCATTGATTGGCCCGTCCCTAAGTCACGCGTCGAGCTGCAGCGCTTTCTCGGCTTCGCGAACTTCTATCGTCGTTTCATCCGTAATTTCGGTCAGGTGGCAGCTCCTCTCACAGCCCTTACTTCTGTCAAGACGTGCTTTAAGTGGTCCGTTTCCGCCCAGGGAGCTTTTGATCTCCTCAAGAATCGTTTTACATCCGCTCCTATCCTTGTTACACCTGACGTCTCTAGACAGTTCGTGGTCGAGGTTGACGCGTCAGAGGTGGGCGTGGGAGCCATTCTTTCTCAGCGCTCCCTCTCTGACGACAAGGTCCACCCTTGCGCGTATTTTTCTCATCGCCTGTCGCCGTCGGAACGTAACTATGATGTGGGAAACCGCGAACTGCTCGCCATCCGCTTAGCCCTAGGCGAATGGCGACAGTGGTTGGAGGGGGCGACCGTTCCTTTTGTCGTTTGGACTGACCATAGGAACCTTGAGTACATCCGTTCTGCCAAACGACTTAATGCGCGTCAGGCGCGCTGGGCGCTGTTTTTCGCTTGTTTCGAGTTCGTGATTTCTTATCGTCCGGGCTCTAAGAACACCAAGCCTGATGCTTTATCTCGTCTCTTCAGTTCTTCAGTAGCCTCCACTGACCCCGAGGGGATTCTCCCTGAGGGGCGTGTTGTCGGGTTGACTGTCTGGGGAATTAAGAGGCAGGTAAAGCAAGCACTCACTCAAACTCCGTCGCCGCGCGCTTGTCCCAGGAACCTTCTTTTCGTTCCCGTTCCTACTCGTCTGGCCGTTCTTCAGTGGGCTCACTCTGCCAAGTTAGCCGGCCACCCTGGCGTTCGGGGTACGCTTGCTTCCATTCGCCAGCGTTTTTGGTGGCCCACCCGGGAGCATGACACGCGTCGCTTCGTGGCTGCTTGTTCGGTCTGCGCGCAGACTAAGTCCGGTAACTCCCCTCCTGCCGGCCGTCTCAGGCCGCTTCCCATTCCCTCTCGACCGTGGTCTCACATCGCCTTAGATTTTGTCACCGGACTGCCTTCGTCAGCGGGGAAGACTGTTATTCTTACGGTTGTCGACAGGTTCTCTAAGGCGGCTCATTTTATTCCCCTTGCTAAGCTTCCTTCTGCTAAAGAGACGGCACAAATCATCATCGAGAATGTTTTCAGAATTCATGGCCTTCCGTCAGACGTCGTTTCGGACAGAGGTCCGCAATTCACGTCTCAATTTTGGAGGGAGTTTTGCCGTTTGATTGGGGCTTCCGTCAGTCTCTCTTCCGGCTTTCACCCCCAGTCTAACGGTCAAGCAGAACGGGCCAATCAGACTATTGGTCGCATCTTACGCAGTCTTTCTTTTCGCAACCCTGCGTCTTGGTCAGAACAGCTCCCCTGGGCAGAATACGCCCACAACTCGCTTCCTTCGTCTGCGACCGGGCTATCTCCTTTTCAGAGTAGCCTCGGGTACCAGCCTCCGCTGTTCTCTTCTCAGTTCGCCGAGTCCAGCGTCCCCTCCGCTCAGGCTTTTGTCCAACGTTGCGAGCGCACCTGGAAGAGGGTCAGGTCTGCACTTTGCCGTTATAGGGCGAAGACTGTGAGGGCTGCTAATAAGCGTAGAACTAAGAGTCCTAGATATTGTCGCGGTCAGAGAGTTTGGCTCTCCACTCAGAACCTTCCCCTTAAGACCGCTTCTCGCAAGTTGACCCCGCGGTTCATTGGTCCGTTCCGTATTTCCCAGATCATTAATCCTGTCGCAGTTCGACTTCTTCTTCCGCGATATCTTCGTCGCGTCCACCCGGTCTTCCATGTCTCCTGTGTCAAGCCCGTTCTTCGCGCCCCCGCTCGTCTTCCCCCCCCCCCCCCCATCCTTGTCGAGGGCGCACCCATCTACAGGGTCCGTAGGATTTTGGACATGCGTCCTCGGGGCCGTGGTCATCAGTACCTAGTAGATTGGGAGGGGTACGGTCCTGAGGAGAGGAGTTGGGTTCCCTCTCGGGACGTGCTGGACCGTGCGCTGATCGATGATTTCCTCCGTTGCCGTCAGGTTTCCTCCTCGAGTGCGCCAGGAGGCGCTCGGTGAGTGGGGGGGTACTGTCATGTATTGTCATGTTGTGTCTTGTTTCTGTCCTTTCTCTTCACCCTGTCTCCCTCTGCTGGTCGTATTAGGTTACCTTTTCTTACCCTCCTTCCCCCAGCTGTTCCTTGTCTCCTCTAACTACCTCGTTCACCCCTTTTCCCACCTGTTCCCTTTTTCCCTCTGATTAGGTCTCTATATCTCTCTCTGTTCCTGCTTCTGTCCTTGTCGGATTCTCGTTTGTGTTTCCCATGCCTGAACCAGACTATCGTCGTGTTTGCTGCAACCTTGTCCTGTCCTGTCGGAATCTGCCAGTTCATCTAACCTTGTCCTGTCCTGTCGGAATCTGCCAGTTCATCTAACCTTGTCCTGTCCTGTCGGAATCTGCCAGTTCATCTAACCTTGTCCTGTCCTGTCGGAATCTGCCTGTCCATCTGAGCCTACATGTGTTTCCTCATTAAAGAAACGCTGTTTTGTTAATTCGCTTTTGGGTCCTCATTCACGTACCGTAACAATATCTATATATCTGGGTCCTGTTTCCGTAATAGAGAAATCCGACCTTGTTGCTGAGTCTTACATTTTTATAGGAATGGTTAAAACATGTTAATGTTTTTTGTTATATACCTCAACTGGTATGCCATCCAGCCCCAGAGGTTTCCCGGACTTCTGTATCTTTGCAGTTTCTCCTCTGTAATTCAGCCTTCACATGAGTCTGTAACTGGGTTTATTGTTTGTGTTGTTGTATCTTTATTGTTACGGTTTGAATTTTACATTTTGTATTTTAAAGTTGTTTAAAGTTATCATTTTCTGTTACTTGTTGTTTCTGTTACTGCTGCTTCTGCAAAAAAACTAGCGAGAATCCAAAATAAACAAATAAACTCTCAGACCGTTGGTCCATGAACAGCCTCGTGCCATGCTGCGCGGTGGAGCGTTCGGCAGAGTGGAGATCTAATCAGCTGTTTCTCTCCGAGCGTCACGAGACATTCCGGTTTTGCTTGAGATGGTCACAGTGATGTCATGGCGCCGTGTAGCCTACTACTGTACCAGACTACCTGACATCAAATCAATAAACAATTAAATTATGGAAATAAAGCTCAACTGACCTTCCATCGGTTCACAACAGGCAGCCTAGAGCTGTACATGGATTCCACATGGCTTCCAACAGCATTCTGGGATTATTTCACTACAGTTATTCTAGCAGAATAACTGGCTTCTAAACCCTTCTAAACCCTAAAAATAACATTTTCCCTTGACCATGGCAAAATAAAATAAAATTAACCACATATAATATATTTGAAGGCCAATACTGTATGGGTTTTAATTATATGACACCAATATCTCTCTATAATGTTCAGTCTGGGGAGCCCACTAGGTTATAGTGACATCAGTGTGGAGAACACTAGGTTATAGTGACATCAGTGTGGAGAACACTAGGTTATAGTGACATCAGTGTGGAGAACACTAGGTTATAGTGACATCAGTGTGGAGAACACTAGGTTATAGTGACCTCAGTGTGGAGAACTCTAGGTTATAGTGACCTCAGTGTGGAGAACACTAGGTTATAGTGACATCAGTGTGGAGAACACTAGGTTATAGTGACATCAGTGTGGAGAACACTAGGTTATAGTGACATCAGTGTGGAGAACACTAGGTTATAGTGACATCAGTGTGGAGAACACTAGGTTATAGTCATATCAGTGTGGAGAACACTAGGTTATAGTGACATCAACGTGGAGAACACTAGGTTATAGTGACATCAGTGTGGAGAACACTAGGTTATAGTGACATTAGTGTGGAGAACACTAGGTTATAGTCATATCAGTGTGGAGAACACTAGGTTATAGTGACATCAACGTGGAGAACACTAGGTTATAGTGACATCAGTGTGGAGAACACTAGGTTATAGTGACATCAGTATGGAGAACACTAGGTTATAGTGACATCAGTATGGAGAACACTAGGTTATAGTGACATCAACGTGGAGAACACTAGGTTATAGTGACATCAACGTGGAGAACACTAGGTTATAGTGACATCAGTGTGGAGAACACTAGGTTATAGTGACATCAGTATGGAGAACACTAGGTTATAGTGATATCAATGTGGAGAACACTAGGTTATAGTGACATCAGTGTGGAGAACACTAGGTTATAGTGACATCAGTATGGAGAACACTAGGTTATAGTGACATCAACGTGGAGAACACTAGGTTATAGTGACATCAGTATGGAGAACACTAGGTTGTAGTGACATCAACGTGGAGAACACTCGGTTATAGTGACATCAGTGTGGAGAACACTAGGTTATAGTGACATCAACGTGGAGAACACTAGGTTATAGTGACATCAGTGTGGAGAACACTAGGTTATAGTGACATCAGTGTGGAGAACACAAGGTTATAGTGACATCAACGTGGAGAACACTAGGTTATAGTGACATCAACGTGGAGAACACTAGGTTGTAGTGACATCAACGTGGAGAACACTCGGTTATAGTGACATCAGTGTGGAGAACACTAGGTTATAGTGACATCAACGTGGAGAACACTAGGTTATAGTGACATCAGTGTGGCGAACACTAGGTTATAGTGACATCAGTGTGGAGAACACAAGGTTATAGTGACATCAACGTGGAGAACACAAGGTTATAGTGACATCAACGTGGAGAACACAAGGTTATAGTGACATCAACGTGGAGAACACTAGGTTATAGTGACATCAGTGTGGAGAACACAAGGTTATAGTGACATCAACGTGGAGAACACTAGGTTATAGTGACAGCAAACCAAGTCAAGCTGCAGTAAAAGCTACTAGCCTATCAGGGTCATTTAAGCTAGCAGCCTATCAGGGCAGTAGAATCTACTAGTCTAATAGGACAGTAGAAACTAGCAGCCTATCATTGCATTAGAAGCTACTAGCCTATCAGGGCAGTAGAAGCTACTAGCCTATCAGGGAAGTTGAAGCTAGCAGCATAGCAGGACAGTAGAAGCTACTCGCCTATCAGGGAAGTTGAAGCTAGCAGCATAGCTGGACAGTAGAAGCAACTAGCCTATCAGGGCAGTAGAAGCTACTAATCTATCAGGGCAGTAGAAGCTACTAGTCTATCAGGGCAGTAGAAGCTACTAGTCTATCAGGACAGTAGAAGCTACTAGTCTATCAGGGCAGTAGAAGCTAGCAGCCTATCTTGGCAGTAAAAGATACTAGCCTGTCAAGGCAGTAAAAGCTACTAGCCTATCAGGGTGTTAAAAGCTACTAGCCTATCATGCAAGTAGTAGCTAGCTGCCTGTCAGGGCAGTAGAAGCTAGCTGCCTATTAGTGCAGTAAAAGCTAATAGCCTGTAAGGGCAGTAAAAGCTAATAGCCTGTCAGGGCAGTAAAAGCTAATAGTCTGTCAGGGCAGTAAAAGCTAATAGCCTGTCAGGGCAGTAGAAGCTAATAGCCTGTCAGGGCAGTAAAAGCTAACAGCCTGTCAGGGCAGTAAAAGCTAATAGCCTGTCAGGGCAGTAAAAGCTAATAGCCTGTCAGGGCAGTAAAAGCTAATAGCCTGTCAGGGCAGTAGAAGCTAGCAGCCTACCGGGGCAATAGAATCTAGCAGGCCAGTATTGGAAATGTTTTTCCATTTTATGAATGAAGCTGTTGTGTGTGTTGTGTCTCTCTGGCCACTATGTGCAGACCGGCTAATCGCTCTGGCTGTGACTTGCAGGCCTATCTCTTAGAAACACACACACCGAGAGAGAGAGAGAGAGACAGATGCACACTCACAGATATGCTGTTTGCGTCAAACACAAGGAAGGTGAGATGAGTCCTCCAAAACTCCTTGTAGGAGTGTTATCGGTTATCTTCGAAGCACGGCGCTGCATAGCACCACCCAACTGGAAGGGAAGTAATTTGAAAGCTGTTTGAAACGTGGTAATTTGACGGTGTGACTCATCCTAGACAACCTCTGAGAATACCTGTGATCCTCACAGGGAGGGTGTGTGTGTGTGTGTGTGTGTGTGTGTGTGTGTGTGTGTGTGTGTGTGTGTGTGTATGTGTGCGTGTGTGTGTATGTGTGCGTGTGCGTGTGTGCGTGTGTGTGTGTGTGGGTGTGCGCGTGTTTGTGTGTGTGTGTGTGTGGGTGTGCACGTGTTTGTGTGCGTGTGTGTGTGTGTGTGGGTGTGCGCGTGTTTGTGTGCGTGTGTGTGTGTGTGTGTGCGTGTTTGAAGAAGAAAGGGAAATGTGAAATGAGAGGTTTGAGGAATTCAGTATGGTGACATTACCCGAGGCAGAAAAACATGTTTGTAACAAGACCAATACAGTCACGTTCGTCTGAGACTCCTCGGGGGAGTGACGGCTTTTAAACGCTTCAGTTAACCCCCCACCTCTCTCTCTCTCTCTCTCTCTCTCTCTCTCTCTCTCTCTCTCTCTCTCTCTCTCTCTCTCTCTCTCTCTCTCTCTCTCTCTCTCTCTCTCTCTCTCTCTCTCTCTCTCTCTCTCTCTCTCTCTCTCTCTCTCTCCCTCCCACTCTCTCTCTCTCTCTCTCTCTGATCGTTCTATCCTCTGTAGCTGTAATGGAGAGACTGTGCAACAGAACAGACATCCTCTCTCTCTCTCTCTCTCTCTCTCTCTCTCTCTCTCTCTCTCTCTCTCTCTCTCTCTCTCTCTCTCTCTCTCTCTCTCTCTCTCTCTCTCTCTCTCTCTCTCTCTCTCTCTCTCTCTCTCTCTCTCTCTCTCTCTCTCTGATCGTTCTTTCCTCTGTAGCTGTAATGGAGAGACTGTGCTACAGAACAGACATCCTCCCTCTCTCTCTCTCTCGTCCTCCCTCATATAGCTACGTTCATTTAGTTCATGATATGTTATGACTGGACAGCTCATTTCGCTCAGAACATCATTATGAAAACGAATCCTTATATTTTATGTTGTTCGGTCACACACACGCATGCACAAACACACACACGTTTAAACCTCAACCCTAAACCTAACACCTAAGCCTAAAACAGCCCTTTTCACACATGTAGTCTGGCCCTCTGATTGGTTTTCTACACTATGCGCTTTATTCTGGGGTTTAATAATAAATTACATTGTTTAGACAGTCATGTTATCTAGCTATCTAGCTAGCTAAAAATCTGATAACTTGACCACTCGCTAGGCTATGCACAAATGTGGATATGGACACATCGAGAACCGATAAGGAATAGGCTGCTCAGAGATGTGCTTTGAATGTAGGCTGCGAGAGTGGGGTGTGTGTGTGTGTGTGTGTGTGTGTGTGTGTGTGTGTGTGTGTGTGTGTGTGTGTGTGTGTGTGTGTGTGTGTGTGTGTGTGTGTGTGTGTGTGAAAAAGAGAGAGTGTCTGCTGTAAGTTAGGAACATTGATCAGAGGGAGTAGGTCTACTGAGACATTGATAAGAGGTAGTAGTCCTACTGAAACATTGATAAGAGGTAGTAGTCCTACTGAAACATTGATCAGAGGTAGTAGTCCTACTGAAACATTGATAAGAGGTAGTAGACCTACTGAAACATTGATCATAGGGAGTAGACCTACTGAAACATTGATCAGAGGGAGTAGACCTACTGAAACATTGATCATAGGGAGTAGGCCTACTGAAACATTGATCAGAGGGAGTAGGCCTACTGAGACATTGATAAGAGGTAGTAGTCCTACTGAAACATTGATAAGAGGTAGTAGTCCTACTGAAACATTGATCAGAGGTAGTAGTCCTACTGAAACATTGATAAGAGGTAGTAGACCTACTGAAACATTGATCATAGGGAGTAGACCTACTGAAACATTGATCAGAGGGAGTAGACCTACTGAAACATTGATCATAGGGAGTAGGCCTACTGAAACATTGATCAGAGGGAGTAGGCCTACTGAAACATTGATCATAGGGAGTAGGCCTACTGAAACATTGATCAGAGGGAGTAGACCTACTGAAACATTGATCATAGGGAGTAGGCCTACTGAAACATTGATCAGAGGGAGTAGGCCTACTGAAACATTGATCATAGGGAGTAGGCCTACTGAAACATTGATCAGAGGGAGTAGACCTACAGTGACGTTTGTGTTGTTTAATTATTTAGTGTCTAAGACGTTAGGGGAGGGTCCTAAGCTGACATATGGAATTGTTTTAAGATTATCATACTACAGCTGACACATGGAATTGTTTTAAAATGATCATACTATGGATAGTTTAGCTATTTTATTATTATTTTTAGGACCCTTTTAGGTATAAAAACAATATGCTAAAAAATGATTTGATAAAATATAGATTTTTACTCCCAAAGCCCATAAAAATTCATTCTTAAACAACAAAAATGACAGTTCCAAAAATGTATAATGAGAAACACATTTTTGGAGTGTCTATTTTTTCCACATATTTGTTTTGAGTAGCCACAAACCTGCCTTCATTAATTCCCATCATGTTTTTCAACCGGTACTGGGTACCTTCAGACGTGTCTCGTTTCGTGTTCATCAGAATGACCCCTTTCCACAATGGGACCCTATTAGTTTGAAGCCCAAACGGTTCGTTGGCACATCAACGGCACCAACTTCAGATGACAATTGTAAGGGGTCGTAGAGCAAAAACAGAGAACAACATCATGTTCGTAATAGCTTCCCCTTTCCATAGTAGTTTGTAGATCAAACTGTTTTTTTTTTTTTTTTAGAAGCGTTGAATTTCTGGAAACACCGCTCTAGCCTTGGATGGATTGGGACATAAAAACAAACTCTCTAAACTGATGAGTTTTTATGGGGATTTGTTTTCTTATGTGACTTAGATTGATGCGTTGGTGTGTCAATCGACTCTAGGGGGTGAAAAAGGTGAAAAAGCTATTCAAATATTCAGATATACAGTGCCTTCAGAAAGTATTGAGGTCCTGAGGGCTAAAGAGGTTATATAAAGAGGGTACCTGTACAGAGTCGATGTCCGGGGGCACCAGTTAGTCGAGGTAATATGTAGGTAGAGTTATTAAAGTAGTATAGTCGTATAGTATAGTAGTAGTCTGGTCCATTTGATTAGTTGTTCAGGAGTATTATGGTTTGGGGGGGGTAGCAGCTGTTCTCTTGGATCTTGGACTTGGCGCTCCGGTACCGCTTGCCGTGACAGAGAGAACAGTCTATTTATTTTATATTTTTTATTTCACCTTCATTTAACCAGGTCGTTAAGTTGAGAACAAGTTCTCATTTACAATTGCGACCTGGCCAAGATAAAGCAAAGCAGTTCGACACATACAACGACACAGAGTTACACACGGAGTAAAACAAACATACAGTCAATAATACAGTAGAAAAATAAGTCTATATACAATGTGAGCAAATGAGGTGAGATAAGGGAGGTAAAGGCAAAAAAAAGGCCATGGTGGCGAAGTAAATACAATATAGCAAGTAAAACACTGGAATGGTAGATTTGCAGTGGAAGAATTTGCAAAGTAGAAATAAAAATAATGGGGTGAAAAGGAGCAAAATAAATAAATAAATAAATACAGTAGGGGGAGAGGTAGTTGTTTGGGCTAAATTATAGGAGGGCTATGTACAGGTGCAGTAATCTGTGAGCTGCTCTGACAGTTGGTGCTTAAAGCTAGTGAGGGAGATAAGTGTTTCCAGTTTCAGAGATTTTTATAGTTTGTTCCAGTCATTGGCAGCAGAGAACTGGAAGGAGAGGCGGCCGAAGGAAGAATTGGTTTTGGGGGTGACCAGAGAGATATACCTGCTGGAGCGCGTGCTACAGGTGGGTGCTGCTATGGTGACCAGTGAGCTGAGATAAGGGGGGACTTTACCTAGCACGGTCTTGTAGTTGACCTGGAGCCAGTGGGTTTGGCGACGAGTATGAAGCGAGGGCCTGCCAGCGAGAGCGTACAGGTCGTAGTGGTGGGTAGTATATGGGGCTTTGGTGACAAAACGGATGGCACTGTGATAGACTGCATCCAATTTATTGAGTAGGGTATTGGAGGCTATTTTCTAAATGACATCGCCGAAGTCGAGGATTGGTAGGATGGTCAGTTTTACAAGGGTATGTTTGGCAGCATGAGTGAAGGATGCTTTGTTGCGAAATAGGAAGCCAATTCTAGATTTAACTTTGGATTGGGGATGTTTGATGTGAGTCTGGAAGGAGAGTTTACAGTCTAACCAGACACCTAGATATTTATAGTTGTCCACATCTTCTAAGTCAGAACCGTGCAGAGTAGTGATGCTAGATGGGCGAGTGGGTGCAGGCAGTGATCGGTTGAAGAGCATGCATTTAGTTTTACTTGCATATAAAAGCAATTGGAGGCCACGGAAGGAGAGTTGTATGCCATTGAAGCTCGTCTGGAGGGTTGTTAAAAACTTCTTAGGGCTGAAATCCCGTTAACGGGATCGATATGACAAGGGCTGCAATCCCGTTAACGGGATCGATATGACAACAGCCAGTGAAAGTGCAGGGCGCCAAATTCAAAACATCAAAATTCTCATAATTAAAATTCCTCAAACATACATGTATTTTATACCATTTTAAAGGTTATCTCGTTGTTAATCCCACCACAGTGTCCGATTTCAAATATGCTTTACAGCAAAAGCACCACCAAACGACAATAAACACAGCCATTTTTTTCTAGCCAAAGATAGCAGTCACAAAAATCACAAATAGAGATAAAATTAATCACTAACCTTTGATGATCTTCATCAGATTACACTCATAGGACTTCATGTTACACAATACATGTATGTTTTGTTTGATATAGTTCATATTTATATCAAAATATTGGCTACATTCACTAGTTCCAAAAACATCCAGTGATTTTGCATAGTCACATCATTCAACAGAAAAACTCTAAATTTAGAAGATAATACAAGTTATACACATGGAATTATAGATATACCTCTACTTAACCTCTCTGAACCACCCATCCCGAATCAGTATAATTGTCATCCGCAACGCTGAATAGCATAGTGCCACAGTCAAATAATATTACTAGAAAATATTCATATTCATGAAATCACAAGTGCAATATTGCAAAACACAGCTTAGCCTTTTGTTAATTCACCTGTTGTCTCAGATTTTGTAATTATACTTTAAAGCAAAAGCAATCCATCAAGGATTTGTGCAAGTTTATCGATCGCTATCAAATTAATCGTTTACCTTTGATGATCTTCGGATGTCACGACAACGCAGACAAAAACTCCAAACAGTGTCCCAGAATACAACTTTTTGAACTTTTCGTCCGACGTTCGGCTGGACCTGCACGAGCGTTTGGATTTGTGTACCTAATGCCCTAACAAAAGTAGCTACTTGGACTTAAATAATGGACATGATCGAACAAATCAAACATTTATTGTGGAACTTGGATTCCTGGGAGTGCATTCTGATGAAGATCATCAAAGGTAAGGGAATATTTATAATGTTATTTCTGATTTCTGTTGACTCCAACATGGCGGATAATTATTTATTTTTTGTACCAAGGGACCGTTCTCAGATTATTGCATGGTTTGCTTTTTCCGAAAAGTGTTTTTGAAACCTGACACAGCGGTTGCATTAAGGAGAGGTATATCTATAATTCCATGAGTATAACTTGTATTTTCATCTACATTTATGATGTGTATTTCTGTTGAATTGATGTGGCTATGCAAGATCAGTGGATGTTTTTGGAACTAGTGAACGTAACGCGCCAATGTAAACTCAGATTTTTTGATATAAATATGAACTTCAAACAAAACGTACATGTATTGTGTAACATGAAGTCCTATGAGTGTCATCTGATGAAGATCATCAAGGTTAGTGAACAATTGTATCTCTATTTGTGCTTTTTGTGACTCCTCTCTTTGGCTAGAAAAAAATGGCTGTGTTTTTCTGTGAGTTGGTGGTGACCTAACATAATCGTTTGTGGTGCTTTCGCTGTAAAGCCTATTTGAAATCAGACACTGTGGTGGGATTAACAACGAGATTACCTTTAAAACTGTATAAGATACATGTATGTCTGAGGAATTTTAATTATGAGATTTCTGTTGTTTTGAATTATGCGCCCTGCACTTTCACTGGCTGTTGTCATATCGATCCCGTTAACGGGATTGCAGCCCTAAGAAGTTTTAAGATGGTGAGGAAGGCATTTAAAAAAAATAACCAGGCATCCTCTACTGACGGGATGAGGTCAATATCCTTCCAGGATACCCCGGCCAGGTTGATTAGAAAGGCCTGCTCGCTGAAGCGAGCGTTTGACAGTGATGAGTGGAGGTCGTTTGACCGCTGACCCATTACAGATGCAGGCAATGAGGCAGTGATCGCTGAGATCTTGGTTGAAAACAGCAGAGGTGTATTTAGAGGGCAAGTTGGTTAGGATGATATCTATGAGGGTGCCCGTGTTTACGGCTTTGGGGTGGTACCTGGTAGGTTCATTGATAATTTGTGTGAGGTTGAGGGCATCAAGCTTAAATTGTAGGATGGATGGGGTGTTAAGCATGTTCCAGTTTAGGTCGCCTAGCAGTATGAGCTCTGAAGATAGGGGTGCAATCAGTTCACATATGGTGTCCAGAGCATAGCTGGGGGCAGAGGGTGGTCTATAGCAGGCGGCAACGGTGAGAGACTTGTTTTTAGAGAGGTGGATTTTTAAAAGTAGAAGTTCAAATTGTTTGGGTACAGACCTGGATAGTAGGACAGAACTCTGCTGGCTATCTCTGCAGTAGATTGCAACACCGCCCCCTTTGGCCGTTCTATCTTGTCTGAAAATGTTGTAGTTAGGGATGAAGAATTCAGAATTTTTGGTGGTCTTGCTAAGCCAGCATTCAGACACGGCTAGAACATCCGGTTTGGCAGAGTGTGCTAAAGCAGTGAATAAAACATTACGGGTATTACGGGTACAGAAGTCATCAAAAGAGAGCGCCTGGGGAATAGGAGTGGAGCTAGGCACTGCAGGGCCTGGATTCACCTCTACATCACCAGAGGAAAAGAGGAGGAGTAGGATAAGGGTAGGGTACGGCTAAAAGCAATGATAATTGGTCTTCTAGAACGTCTGGAACAGAGAGTAAAAGGAGGTTTCTGGGGACGATAAAATAGCTTCAAGGTATAATGTACAGACAAAGGTATGGTAGGATGTGAATACAGTGGAGGTAAACCTAGGTATTGAGTGATGATGAGAGAGATATTGTCTCTAGAAACATCATTGAAACCAGGTGATGTCATCGCATGTGTGGGTGGTGGAACTGAAAGGTGGATAAGGTATAATGAGCAGGGCTAGAGGCTCTACAGTGAAATAAGCCAATAAACACTAACCAGAACAGCAATGGACAAGGCATATTGACATTAAGGAGAGGCATGCTTAGCCGAGTGATCATAAGGGTCCAGTGAGTAGTGAGGTTTGTTGGGGTCACGGCGATTCAGACAGCTGAATCGGTAGCAAGCTAGCATAGGATGGAGGTCTGTTTTTAGCCACCTCGTGTGTTTCCATCTGTAGATTAGTGGGGTTCCGTGTGGTAGAGGGGATCAATCCAATTTGCAATATAGATATAGTTATAGTGACCCAGGAAATATTGTGCGATAGACCTATTCAGACAGCAGCCGATAAGACAGCTAACGATTAGCGGGCCGCAGATGGGCGTTCAGGTAACGTCGCGACGGAGGGGCCAGTTGGATAACTCCCCCGAGCAGATAACGTCGGTAGTCCAGTTGTGAAGGCCCGGTGGGGCTCCGCGTTGGCAGTAAAACGGGTCCGGAGAGGTGATTGTAACCCAGGAGTGGCTGATGGAACTCTTCAGCTGGCTAGCTCCGGAATAATTGATGTTTGCTCCGGGATCGACGTAAGCCAATAGTCACACGGATAGCAGCTAGCTAGCTGCGAGATCCAGGTGTAAATGTCCAGAGCTTTCGGTTGAAATCCGGGCAAATGGAGAGAAAAATAGGTCCGGTATGTTCTGGTCTGAGTCGCGTTGTACGAAGCTGGCGATAGCATTTCGAGCTAAAGGATAGCTGATGACCATCAACCATGGATAACTGAATACTAACATAAGCCAGTAAACTGGCTAGCTTCTGGCTAGCTTCTGGTTAGCTTCTGGCTAGCTTCTGGTTAGCTTCTGGTTAGCTTCTGGTTAGCTTCTGGCTAGCTTCTGGTTCGCTTCTGGTTAGCTTCTGGCTAGCTTCTGGCTAACTTCTGACTGGGATTTTTGACCATTTTTAGGGCCTTCCTCTGACACCGCCTGGTATAGAGGTCCTGGATGGCAGGAAGATTGGCCCAAGTGATGTACTGAGCCGTACGCACTACCCTCTGTAGTGCCCTGCGGTCGGAGGCCGAACAGTTGCCATAGTAGGCAGTGATGCAACCTGCTCTCGATGGTGCAGCTGTAGAACCTTTTGAGGATCTGAGGACCCATGACAAATCTTTTCAGTCTCCTGAGGGGAAATAGGTTTTGTCGTGTCCACTTCACGACCGTCATGGTGTGTTTGGACCATGTTAGTTTGTTGGTGATGTGGACACCAAGGAACTTGAAGCTCTCAACTTGCTCCACCTGAGCTTATTTAAGCTTGCCATAACAAAGGGGTCGAACATTTATTGACTCAAGATAATTTGAAAAAACATAATTCCACTTTTGACATTATGGGGTGTTGTGTGTAGGCTAGTGACAATATATATATATTTTTAATACATGTTAAATTCAGGCTGTAACACAACAACATGTGGAAAAAGTCAAGGATTTCTGAATGCCTGGAGTATATTGTAGTATGTGATGGAGTATATTGTAGTATGTGATGGAGTATATTGTAGTATGTGATGGAGTATATTGTAGTAAATGATGGAGTATAGTGTAGTAAGTGATGGAGTATATTGGAGTAATTGATGGAGTATATTGTAGTAAATGATGGAGTATATTGTAGTAAATGATGGAGTATATTGTAGTGTGTGATGGAGTATATTGGAGTAAATGATGGAGTATATTGGAGTAAATGATGGAGTATATTGTAGTGTATGATGGAGTATATTGTAGTAATTGATGGAGTATATTGGAGTAAATGATGGAGTATATTGTAGTAAATTATGGAGTATATTGTAGTATGTGATGGAGTATATTGTAGTGTATGATGGAGTATATTGTAGTAATTGATGGAGTATATTGGAGTAAATGATGGAGTATATTGTAGTAATTGATGGAGTATATTGTAGTATGTGATGGAGTATAGTGTAGTATGTGATGGAGTATAGTGTAGTAAGTGATGGAGTATATTGGAGTAAATGATGGAGTATATTGTAGTAATTGATGGAGTATATTGTAGTATGTGATGGAGTATAGTGTAGTAAGTGATGGAGTATATTGGAGTAATTGATGGAGTATATTGTAGTAATTGATGGAGTATATTGTAGTATGTGATGGAGTATATTGTTGTGTATGGTGGAGTATATTGTAGTAAATGATGGAGTATATTGTAGTAAATGATGGAGTATATTGTAGTAAATGATGGAGTATATTGTAGTAAATGATGGAGTATATTGTAGTATATGATGGAGTAAATTGTAGTATATGATGGAGTATATTGTAGTATGTGATGGAGTATATTGGAGTATATGATGGAGTATATTGTAGTATATGATGGAGTATATTGTAGTATGTGATGGAGTATATTGGAGTATACGATGGAGTATATTGTAGTAAATGATGGAGTATATTGTAGTATGTGATGGAGTATATTGTAGTATGTGATGGAGTATATTGGAGTATACTGGGAAGTTTATTGGAGTATACTGGAGTATACTGGGGAGTATATCGGAGTATACCAGGGTACATTGGGGAGTATATCGGAGTATACTGGAGTATAGCGGGGAGTATACCAGAGTATACAGGAGTATATACCGGAGTACACTGGAGTGTATTGGCGAGTATACTGGAGCATATTGGAGCATACTGGAGTATACTGGAGTATATTGGGGAGTATATCGCAGTATACCGAAGTATATTGGGGAGTATACCGGAGTACCCTGGAGTATATTGGGGAGTATACCGGAGTATATTGGGGAGTATATCGGAGTATCCTGGAGTATATTGGGGAGTATATTGGAGTATACTGGAGTATATTGGGGAGTATATCGGAGTATCCTGGAGTATATTGGGGAGTATAGCGGAGTATCCTGGAGTGTATTGGGGAGTATAACAGAGTATCCTGGAGTATATTGGGGAGTCTATTGGAGTATACCGGAGTATATTGGGGAGTCTATTGGAGTATACTGGAGTATATTGGGGAGTCAATTGGAGTATCCTGGAGTATATTGGGGAGTCTATTGGAGTATACTGGAGTATATTGGGGAGTATATCGGAGTATATTAGAGCATACTGGGGAGTATTTTGGAGCATATTGGGGAGTATACTGAAGTATACTGGGGAGTATATCGGAGTATACTGGAGTATGTTGGAGTACATCAGCTAATAATCCAGTGTACCAAGGGACCAAGGTCTCTCTCTCTCTCTCTCTCTGTCTCTCTCTCTCTCTCTCTCCCTCTCTATCTCTCTCTCTTTCTCTCTCTCTATTTATCTCCCTGACTCTCTTTCCATTTTTCTCTCTCTCTTTCTATTTCTATCCATCTCTCTCTCTCTGTTTCTCCATTTCTTTCAATCTCTTTCTTTCTTTCTCTCTTTCTATTTCTCTCTCTCTCTCACACTGTCTCTCCGTTTCTTTCAATCTCTCTCTCTCTCTCTCTCTCTCTCTCTCTCTCTGTGTCTCTCTCTCTGGGCTGACTCAGTGACGCTAATGGAACAGAGTTGTGGGTTCAACATGTAAATTCATGTTTTGAGTCTCCTGCTACGTCTCTTACTCTCTCTCTTTCTCTCTCCATCTCTTTTTTTAATTCTCTGTCTCTTTCACCATGTGCCTTATCTCTGTCACCCCCCCCCCCCCCCCCCCACACACACACACACGCTCTCTCTGTCTCTGTTGTAAAGAAAAATATGAATGAGTTTGTCAGAGCTGAGGCGGAAAGGGCGAATGATGATTAAATAAACACAAAGCCAGGTGTATCCACCGTGTGTATGTTACCTACAGCAGGGTGTTTGTTACCTACAGCAGGGTATGTGTTACCTACAGCAGAGTGTGTTACCTACAGCAGGGTGTGTTACCTACAGCAGAGTGTGTTACCTACAGCAGAGTGTGTTACCTACAGCAGGGTGTGTTACCTACAGCAGAGTGTGTGTTACCTACAGCAGAGTGTTTGTTACCTACAGCAGGGTGTGTTACCTACAGCAGGGTGTGTTACCTACAGCAGGGTGTGTGTTACCTACAGCAGGGTGTGTTACCTACAGCAGGGTGTGTTACCTACAGCAGGGTGTGTGTTACCTACAGCAGGGTGTGTGTTACCTACAGCAGGGTGTGTTACCTACAGCAGGGTGTGTTACCTACAGCAGCGTGTGTGTTACCTACAGCAGGGTGTGTGTTACCTACAGCATGGTGTGTGTTACCTACAGCAGGGTGTGTTACCTACAGCAGGGTGTGTTACCTACAGCAGGGTGTGTTACCTACAGCAGGGTGTGTGTTACCTACAGCAGGGTGTATGTTACCTACAGCAGGGTGTGTGTGTTACCTACTGCAGGGTGTGTTACCTACAACAGGGTGTGTTACCTACAGCAGGGTGTGTTACCTACAGCAGGGTGTGTGTTACCTACAGCAGGGTGTGTTACCTACAGCAGGGTGTGTTACCTACAGCAGGATGTGTGTTACCTACAGCAGGGTGTGTGTTACCTACAGCAGGGTGTGTTACCTACAGCAGGGTGTGTTACCTACAGCAGGGTGTGTGTTACCTACAGCAGGGTGTGTTACCTACAGCAGGGTGTGTTACCTACAGCAGGGTGTGTTACCTACAGCAGGGTGTGTTACCTACAGCAGGGTGTGTGTTACCTACAGCAGGGTGTATGTTACCTACAGCAGGGTGTGTGTGTTACCTACTGCAGGGTGTGTTACCTACAGCAGGGTGTGTTACCTACAGCAGGGTGTGTTACCTACAGCAGGGTGTGTGTTACCTACAGCAGGGTGTGTTACCTACAGCAGGGTGTGTTACCTACAGCAGGGTGTGTGTTACCTACAGCAGGGTGTGTGTTACCTACAGCAGGGTGTGTTACCTACAGCAGGGTGTGTTACCTACAGCAGGGTGTGTGTTACCTACAGCAGGGTGTGTGCTACCTACAGCAGGGTGTATGTTACCTACAGCAGGGTGTGTGTTACCTACAGCAGGGTGTGTGTTACCTACAGCAGGGTGGGTGTGTGTTACCTACAGCAGGGTGTGTGTGTGTTACCTACAGCAGGGTGTGTGTGTGTTACCTACAGCAGGGTGTGTGTTACCTACAGCAGGGTGTGTGTGTGTGTTACCTACGGCAGGGTGTGTGCGTGTGTTACCTACGGCAGGGTGTGTGTGTTACCTACAGCAGGGTGTGTGTTACCTACAGCAGGGTGTGTGTTACCTACAGCAGGGTGTGTGTGTGTGTGTTACCTACAGCAGGGTGTGTGTGTGTTACCTACAGCAGGGTGTGTGTGTGTTACCTACAGCAGGGTGTGTGTGTGTGTGTTACCTACAGCAGGGTGTGTGTGTGTTACCTACAGCAGGGTGTGTGTGTGTTACCTACGGCAGGGTGTGTGTTACCTACAGCAGGGTGGGTGTGTGTTACCTACAGCAGGGTGGGTGTGTGTTACCTACAGCAGGGTGTGTGTGTGTTACCTACAGCAGGGTGTGTGTTACCTATGGCAGGGTGTGTGTGTTACCTACAGTAGGGTGTGTGTGTGTTACCTACAGCTGGGTGTATGTTACCTACAGCAGGGTGGGTGTATGTTACCTACAGCAGGGGGTGTGTGTATGTTACCTACAGCAAGGTGTGTGTTACCTACAGCAGGGTGTGTGTGTGTGTTACCTACAGCAGGGAGTGTGTTACCTACAGCGGGGTGTGTGTTACCTACAGCAGGGTGTGTTACCTACAGCAGGGTGTGTGTGTATGTTACCTACAGCAGGGTGTGTGTGTGTGTGTTACCTACAGCAGGGTGTGTGTGTATGTTACCTACAGCAGGGTGTGTGTGTGTGTTACCTACAGCAGGGTGTGTGTGTGTTACCTACAGCAGGGTGTGTGTGTGTGTGTGTTACCTACAGCAGGGTGTGTGTGTGTGTGTGTTACCTACAGCAGGGTGTGTGTGTGTGTGTTACCTACAGCTGGGTGTGTGTGTGTGTTACCTACAGCAGGGTGTGTGTGTGTGTGTTACCTTTGGCAGGGTGAGTGTGTGCTGTTAGCGATTTTTGTAATTTTTTCAGTAACTTAATGTATTAATCAATATAATCATACTGAATAAACTGTAAATTATCGTAAATACATTTATGCATTTTGGACATTGCTGTAAAATAAAACAGCCTGTCCATCAGAGCTGTTGCCAGCTAATTGATTGTTCATTTCTCTACCATAAGCCACAATACTAAGGGTTGGTAACAGGCTGATTGGTCGGATATTTGAGCCAGTTAGGGGGGCTTTACTATTCTTAGGTAGCAGAATGACTTTAGCTTCCATCCAGGGCTCCCGTCTGGCACAGCGGTCTAAGGCACTGCATCACAATGCTAGAGGTGTCACTACAGAACCTGGTTCAATTCCAGGCTGTATCACATCCAGATCTACACAATTGGCCCAGCGTCGTCTGGGTTAAGGTTTGGCCGGGTTAGGTCATCAATGTAAATAAGAATTTGCTCTTAACTGTCTTGCCTGGTTAAATATAAAAGGCTTGGGGACACACACTTTCTAGTTCAAATGGCAAATAGGACTGGCAATATTATCCTCAGTCATTTTCCATCCAAGTTGTCATCATTCTTTATGTCATTTATCTTTGTTTCATAGTGTACTTTCTTCTTCTTTTAATTCAGTTTAGTCACATGATTAATCCATTTGTAGCGCGTTTGCCAATCGGTATTTGCCTCATCCCTCTCAAACGTACAACTTTTCAATTTTCTTAATGGATGTGTGCTTATTAGTAACTGGGATAAGCAATTTCATAAATATGTCAAGTGCAACATCTGGTTGCTCCTCATTACACACCACAGACCAGCAAATATTCTTTACATCAACAACATATGAATCACGACAAAACTTATTGTATGACCTCTTATACACTATATTAGGCCCAGCCTTAGGAACTTTGGTTTTCCTAGATATGGATATTATACAGTGATCACTACATCCGATGGATTTGGATACTGTTTTAAAGCAAATATCTGAAGCATTAATTAAGATGTGACCAATACATGTTAATGATTTCATTTCTGTGCTGTTTGTAAAGTATCCCTGGTAGGTTGACTGATAACCTGAACCAGGTTGGAGGCACTGGTTACAGTTTGAATCTTTTTCTTGAGTGGGCAGCTTGATGAAAGCCAGTCAATATTTAAATCACCCAGAAAATATACCTCTCTGTTGATATCACATACATTATCAGGCATTTCACACATGTTATCCAGATACTGACTATTAGCACTCGGTGGTCTATAGCAGCTTCCCACCAGAATGGGCTTTAGGTGAGGCAGATGAACCTGTAGCCATATTAGTTCAACAGTATTTAACCATCTAATCTTTACAGGAATGTGGTTCTGAATAGAAACAGCAACACCTCCACCATTGGCATTTCTGTCTTTTCTGTAGATGTTATAACCTTGTATTTCTACCACTATATCATCAAAGGTATTATCTAAGTGAGTTACAGAGATAGTCAGAATATGAATGTCATCTGTTACTAACAAATTATTTATTATTTATTTAATGAACCTTGTTTCTTAGGCTACATATGTTAATGTAATCTAATTTGAGCACTTTTCTTCTGGTAAGCTTACTTGTTTTAATTTCTTAAATGCCCCTGGGATAATACACATTTGCTGAAGCATCATGACAACTCAGCGTCACAATGGTAGGGATTAACTGAGCTGGACTTGGGTCATTGATAAGTCATTGTGTCAACACAGCCTTATAATGCTGTGAAAGGATCCAGGAACCCAAATGATTTGGGTGGATCCCATCCTTCTTATAAAATGTGTTTTGTTTCCAAAAGGTATCGAAATTGTCAACAAAAGTTACACCCATTGAGCTGCAATTTTCACGTAGCCAGTTGTGAAGAGAGAGAATCCTGTTGAAGCGTACAATGCCACGATTCAGAGAGGGATCAGGGCCAGATATGATGGGTCTTTTATTAGTGTCTAGCAGAGAGTCAATCAGCTCTTTGAAATCCAGTTTCAACTGTTCAGAGCTGCCCTTCATAATGTCATTAAAACCCTCATGGACTAGGCTAGAATCAATGTCCTGGTGTAGTACATTTAGGAGCAGCTTAGTAATGTCATTAAAACCCACATGGACTAGGATAAAATCAATGTCCTGGTGTAGTACATTCAGGAGCAGCTTAGTAATGTCATTAAAACCCACATGGACTAGGATAGAATCGATGTCCATGTCCTGACGTAGTACATTCAGGAGCAGCTTAGTAATGTCATTAAAACCCACATGGACTAGGATAGAATCAATGTCCTGGTGTAGTACATTCAGGAGCAGCTTAGTAATGTCGTTAAAACCCACATGGACTAGGATGGAATCAATGTCCTGGTGTAGTACATTCAGGAGCAGCTTAGTAATGAAATTTACTCCAGCTCCGGGATAGGACATTGTTTTTGAACCAGGAAAGTTCCCAATTCTTACCATGGAGCTGCCCAAAATCACAGCTGGCTAGAAGAAATCCGCCGATGGATGGACGTGCGAGAGGCAGGATAACTTGAGCCCGTAGCTCTCGGGTCGCCTCTTGCAGACCTCCGACAGAGGTGTCATGTCGGAAGTGTCATGTCTGTCTGTTGGTCTCTCTGATAGGATGCAGACGAGTGTCTGCGGTCGCAGTGCCCACTCCTATGATTTCTAAGTCGACGTCGGCAACCTCCCGTACCTGCTCTGGATTGAACGCCCCGTTCAATCCAGAGCAGGTACGGGAGGTTGCCGACGTCGACTTAGAAATCGTAGGAGTGGGCACTGCGACCGCAGACACTCGTACCCCCATCGACGAAGGTGCAGGAAGATCAGGCTCCAGGGCAGCGAAACTATTTGTTGTTTGCATCCACTCCGGGTCTTTCATTGGGAGTGTAGACTGCTTTGCGGGAGGCCAATGTTTTCGTCTTCCACGGCTCGTGACATGCGACCATAGTTGATTGTCATGCTCCTCTTGCTGTGCTCCTTCCACTCCGCTACCAGATGGGGGAGCTCCGGGAAACACCGGCAAGTTGCATAACGTCAAACAACAAGGCGGAGATGCATCCAACAAGCGCGAACGCCGTCCTGCCACGGGCTTAGAAAAGGTCAACATTCCACTCTTAAGTCATTTAGCTGGCATCCTATCAGAGAGACCAACAGACAGACACCTACAGAGACCCACAGAGAGAGACCTACAGAGACCTACAGATAGAGATCTAGAGACAGAGACCTAGAGACAGAGACCTACATACAGAGAGACCTACAGAAACCTACAGACAGAGACCTACAGAGACCTACAGATAGAGATCTAGAGACAGAGACCTAGAGACAGAGACGTACAGACAGAGAGACCTACAGAGACCTACATATAGAGATCTAGAGACAGAGACTAGAGACAGAGACCTACAGAAACCTACAGACAGAGACACCTACAGACAGAGAGAACTAGGGGGGGGTAGCAAGTTTTAAGTTCCTCGGCATACACATCACAGACAAACTGAATTGGTCCACTCACACAGACAGCATCGTGAAGAAGGCGCAGCAGCGCCTCTTCAACCTCAGGAGGCTGAAGAAATTCGGCTTGTCACCAAAAGCACTCACAAACTTCTACAGATGCACAATCGAGAGCATCCTGGCGGGCTGTATCACCGCCTGGTATGGCAACTGCACCGCCCTCAACCGTAAGGCTCTCCAGAGGGTAGTGAGGTCTGCACAACGCATCACCGGGGGCAAACTACCTGCCCTCCAGGACACCTACACCACCCGATGTCACAGGAAGGCCATAAAGATCATCAAGGACATCAACCACCCGAGCCACTGCCTGTTCACCCCGCTATCATCCAGAAGGCGAGGTCAGTACAGGTGCATCAAAGCTGGGACCGAGAGACTGAAAAACAGCTTCTATCTCAAGGCCATCAGACTGTTAAACAGCCACCACTAACACTGAGTGGCTGCTGCCAACACACTGACACTGACTCAACTCCAGCCACTTTAATAATGGGAATTGATGGGAAATGATGTAAATATATCACTAGCCACTTTAAACAATGCTACCTTATATAAATGTTACTTACCCTACATTATTCATCTCATATGCATACGTATATACTGTACTCTATATCATCGACGGTATCCTTATGTAATACATGTATCACTAGCCACTTTATACTATACTATGCCACTTTGTTTACATACTCATCTCATTTGTACATACTGTACCCGATACCATCTACTGTATCTTGCCTATGCTGCTCTGTACCATCACTCATTCATATATCCTTATGTACATATTCTTTATCCCCTTACACTGTGTACAAGACAGTAGTTTTGGAATTGTTAGTTAGATTACTTGTTATTACTGCATTGTCGGAACTAGAAGCACAAGCATTTCGCTACACTCGCATTAACATCTGCTAACCATGTGTATGTGACAAATAAAATTTGATTTGATTTGATTTGATTTGATTTGATTTGATTTGAACTACAGACAGAGACCTACAGACAGAGAGACCTACAGACAGAATTAACATGACACTACCCCATTAACATGACACTACAACATTCTATAACAGCGATGTTAGAACTTCATTAACATGACACTACAACATTCTATAACAGCCATGTTAGAACCCCATTAACATGACACTACAACATTATATTACAGCGATGTTAGAACTTCATTAACATGACACTACAACATTCTATAACAGCCATGTTAGAACTCCATTAACATGACACTACAACATTCTATAACAGCCATGTTAGAACCCCATTAACATGACACTACAACATTCTATAACAGCCATGTTAGAACCCCATTAACATGACACTACAACATTCTATAACAGCCATGTTAGAACCCCATTAATATGACACTACAACATTCTATAACAGCCATGTTAGAACCCCATTAACATGACACTACAACATTCTATAACAGCCATGTTAGAACCCCATTAACATGACACTACAACATTCTATAACAGCCATGTTAAAACCCCATTAACATGACACTACAACATTCTATAACAGCCATGTTAGAACCCCATTAACATGACACTACAACATTATATAACAGCCATGTTAGAACCCCATTAACATGACACTACAACATTCTATAACAGCCATGTTAGAACCCCATTAACATGACACTACAACATTCTATAACAGCCATGTTAGAACCCCATTAACATGACACTACAACATTCTATAACAGCTATGTTAGAACCCCATTAACATGACACTACAACATTCTATGGGGAGGAGATACTATGGGGAAGAGATACCATGGGGAGGAGATACTATGGGGAGGAGATACTATGGGGAGGAGATACTATGGGGAAGAGATACTATGGGGAGGAGACTATGTGGAGGAGACTATGTGGACGAGATACTATGGGGAGGAGATACTATGGGGAAGAGATACTATGGGGAGGAGATACTATGGGGAAGAGATACTATGGGCAGGAGACTATGTGGACGAGATACTATGGGGAAGAGCTACTATGGGGAGGAGATCCTATGGGGAGGAGCTACTATGGGGAAGAGATACTATGGGGAAGAGATACTATGGGGAGGAGATACTATGGGGAGGAGATACTATGGAGAGGAGACTATGTGGAGGAGATAGATACTATGGAGAGGAGATACTATGAGGAAGAGATACTATGGGGAGGAGATACTATGGGGAGTAGATACTATGGGAAGAGATACTATGTGGAGGAGATACTATGGGGAGTAGATACTATGGAGAGGAGATACTATGAGGAAGAGATACTATGGGGAAGAGATACTATGGGGAGGAGATACTATGGGGAGGAGATACTATGGGGAGGAGATACTATGGGGAGGAGATACTATGGAGAGGAGATACTATGGGGAGGAGATACTATGGGCAGGAGATACTATGGGGAGGAGATACTATGGAGAGGAGATACTATGGGGAGGAGATACTATGGGGCGGAGGGGTCTGAACATGTCTGTAAATATCATAATAATAACAAGACAATAGATATGGTATGCTCTGTGTTGAAGACTTGTTGAACAGAAATACATCTCCAACGTTAATATTATGTCTGTTTTATGACTTCTATCTCTCAGGGGATGACACACACAGCATATTGTCCCTCCTCTTCCCTGCTGCAGTTTTTTGTGTGTAACTAATGGGATAACCACACCAAGCAATGCCTAAAATTGACTTTTGTTTTCCTGCAGCAGATGCAGTGTGTCTGTGTACACAGAGTGCTGGTGGTGTGGAGGTTGGGCACACAATTATATGAGTCATAAATGTGATGCTCTCTCTCTCTTCCCACTCGTATCATAAACGAAAAGAGCAATGAACATGAAATATTACCCTTTTCTCTCTATCTCACTCTTCACAGTCTCTGCTCTCTACACCTGCTTAACTGCCCATCTCTTATTCTCTCTCTCTCTATCTGTCCATCTCTCCTTCTTCTCCCTTTGTCTGGCCATCTCTTCTTCTTCTCTATCTGCCCACCTCTTCTTCTCTCTGTATGTCCATCTCTTCTTCTTCTCTATCTGTCCATCTCTCCTTCTTCTCCATTTGTCTGGCCATCTCTTCTTCTCTCTGTATGTCCATCTCTTCTTCTCTCTCTGTCTGTCTATCTCTTCTCTCTCTCTCTATCTGCCCACCTCTTCTTCTTCTCTATCTGCCCATCTATTCTTCTTCATCTCTATCTGCCCACCTCTTCTTCTGCTCTATCTGCCCACCTCTTCTTCTTCTCTATCTGTCCATCTCTCCTTCTTCTCCATTTGTCTGGCCATCTCTTCTTCTCTCTGTATGTCCATCTCTTCTTCTCTCTCTGTCTGTCTATCTCTTCTCTCTCTCTCTATCTGCCCACCTCTTCTTCTTCTCTATCTGCCCATCTATTCTTCTTCATCTCTATCTGCCCACCTCTTCTTCTGCTCTATCTGCCCACCTCTTCTTCTTCTCTATCTGTCCATCTCTCCTTCTTCTCCATTTGTCTGGCCATCTCTTCTTCTCTCTGTATGTCCATCTCTTCTTCTCTCTCTGTCTGTCTATCTCTTCTCTCTCTCTCTCTATCTGCCCACCTCTTCTTCTTCTCTATCTGCCCATCTCTTCTTCTTCTCTATTTGCCCACCTCTTCTTCTTCTCTATCTGCCCACCTCTAATTCTTCTCTATCTGCCCACCTCTTCTTCTTCTCTATCTGCCCATCTCTTCTTCTCTCTCTTGTTCTTAATAAACAAATAAAGTGCAAGAAAACTGAAAGCTTGTATACCTAACTCCGTAGAGACCAAGCGATTTTCAGAATTAAGACCGGGGGTGGTAACTTGTATATCTATAGTTTAGTAAAGATCTTAGGAACAGAGGGACTTTTTATAAAAGGGCTTTAGAAATGAAAACATAATAATGTACAGCATCAACCTGACATAAGCGAGAGGCAGGAACAAATTTCTATTGAAGAAGCCCATTTTTATTGTCAGCTTTTTGACTAATTCATCAATCTGATATTTAAAAGACAGCTTTCGGTCCAGATCCCCATTTGTAAGCAAGGACACGGTCCAAATTTCATGGAGTTGAAGTGGGATGTTTACGTCCACTCAGGTTGGAGTCATTAAAACTAGTTTTTCAACCACTCCACAAATCTTGTTAACAAACTATATTTTTGGCAAGTCGGTTAAGACATCTACTTTGTTCATGACACAAACAATTTTTTGAACAATTGTTAACAGACAGATTATTTCACTTATAATTAATTGTATTACAATTCCAGAGGGTCAGAAGTTTACATACACTAAGTTGACTGTGCCTTTAAACAGCTTGGAAAGATCCAGAAAATGTCATGGCTTTAGAAGCTTCTGATAGGCTAATTGACATGATTTGAGTCAATTGGAGGTTTACCTGTGGATGTATTTCAACGCCTACCTTCAAACTCAGGGCCTCTTTGCTTGACATCATGAGAAAATCAAAAGAAATCAGCCAAGTCCTCAGAAAAAAATTGTAGACCTCGACAAGTCTGGTTCATCCTTGGGAGCAATTTCCAAATGCCTGAAGGTACCACATTCATCTGTACAAACAATAGTACGCAAGTTTAAACACCATGGGACCACGCAGCCGTCATACCGCTCAGGAAGGAGACGCGTTCTGTCTCCTAGAGATGAACGTACTTTGGTGCAAAAAGTGCAAATCAATCCCAGAACAACAGCAAAGGACCTTGTGAAGATGCTGGAGGAAACAGGTACAAAATTATCTATATCCACAGTAAAACAAGTCCTATATCGACATAACCTGAAAGGCCGATCAGCAAGGAAGAAGCCACTGCTCCAAAACCGCCATAAAAAAGCCAGACTACGGTTTGCAACTGCACATGGGGACTAAGATCGTACTTTTTGGAGAAATGTCCTCTGGTCTGATGAAACAAAAATAGAACTGTATGGCCATAATGACCATCGTTATGTTTGGAGGAAAAAGGGGGAGGCTTTTAAGCCGAAGAACACCATCCCAACCCTGAAGCACGGGGGTGGCAGCATCATGTTGTGGGGGTGCATTGCTGCAGGAGGGACTGGTGCACTGAAAAGGTGTGTGAAAACAAGGGAGCCTACAAACCTGACTCAGTTACACCAGCTCTGTCAGGAGGAATGGGTCAAAATTCACCCATCTTATTGTGGGATGCAAAGCGTTTGACCCAAGTTAAACCTCTTTGGGACAGGGGGCATTATTTTCACATCTGGATAAAAAGCGTACCCAAAGTAAACTGCCTGCTACTCAGGCCCTGTATCAAGGATATGCATATAATTGGTAGATTTGGATAGAAAACACTCCAAAGTTTCTAATACTGCTAACATTATGTCTGTGAGTATAACAGAACTTATTTGGCAGGCGAAACTCCGAGGGCAAACCATCCAGGAAAACAAATTGAGGTGACTGTGTTTTCTATACGGTTTCTATGGGGAACTAGATTTTTGAGCCACCTGGTTGCAGTTCCTATGACTTCCACTAGATGTCAACAGTCTTTAGAAATTGGATGATGTTTTTCCTTTGAGAAATGAAGAAGTAGCCCTTTCCTTTCTGAGTGTCAAGCCAAGTGTACTCTTTTGTTTTTTGCGCGCTCCAGGTCACGTTGATTTTATCGGCTATTCAAATCAAATTTATTTATATAGCCCTTCGTACATCAGCTGATATCTCAAAGTGCTGTACAGAAACCCAGCCTAAAACCCCAAACAGCAAGCAATGCAGGTGTAGAAGCACGCTATTCAACACAGTATATTCCGTCTGAAATTTTATAGATTATTTACGTTTTAGGATACCTAAAGTTGGATTACGAAAGTTGTTTGAAATGTTTGGACCAAGTTTATAGGTAACTTATTAGATCATTTGTAGTCATGTTGGGCGAGTTGGAACCAACGTATTTCTGAATCAAACACACCAAATAAATGGACATTTTGGGGATATAAAGATGGAGTTTATCGAAAAAAAGGACCATTTGTGATGTTTCTGGGACATATTGGAGTACCAACAGAAGAAGATATTCATAGGTAAAGGCATTAATTATAATTATAGCACCTGCTTGATTGAAATGTGATTTCATGTGTTTGTATGGTGAGGTGCTGTCTTCAGATAATCGCATGCTTTGCTTTCGCTTTCGCCGTAAAGCCTTTTTGAAATCTGACACGGTGGCTGGATTAACAAGAAGGTGGCAACAAGAACTCTCTGGGTTATGTGGGACGGATTGGGATACGTGTCAGATTTCAAAAAGGCTTTTCGGCGAAAGCAAACTATGCTATTATCTGAGGATAGCACCACAGTAAACAAAAGAGAGAAAACATATTTCAACCCTGCAGGCGCGACACAAAACCTAGAAATAAAAATAGAAATCATGCCTTTGACGAGCTTCTTCTGATCTGTGTTCAATACAGGAAGACAACAAACTGACGCATGCTTTCTGGTCATGCTCCTCTATCAAACAGTACACATGAAGTGACCCTCGTTCAACATGGCCGTACTTCTTCATTACACAAAGGAATAACCTCAACCAATTTCTAAAGACTGGTGACATCCAGTGGAAGCGGTAGGAACTGCAAGTCCCTTAGAAATCCAGATTCCCAAATAAAATCCATTGAAAAGAGAGTGACCTCAACAACAAAAAAATCTCAATGGTTTGTCCTCTGGTTTGTCCTCTGGGTTTTGCCTGCTACATAAGTTCTGTTATACTCACAGACATGATTCAAACAGTTTAGAAATTTCAGAGTGTTTTCTATCCAAATCTACTAGTAATATGCATATCTTATCTTCAAGTAGCAGGCAGTTGAATTTGCTTTTCATCCAAAATTCAAAATGCTGTCCTCTATCCTAGAGAAGCTTTAATTTGGTGTATTGCATTTGTGATTTAATGAAAGTTAAATATTTCTAATAATTTTTTTGAATTTGGCTCTCTGCCATTTCATCGGATGTTGTCTAGCCGTAACAGGTTAACTATCCATATTTTGTAACAAGTGCCATATTGTGTTAGTCTGCTAGGGACCTATTTTCATCATATTCAATGTCTAATTAATAACCAATACTGTGCGTGTGTGTGTATCCTGTGTTATCATTTAGTTAGTTATTAAATAAATAATCAAATCAATTTGTGTTGTATGGAATGATCAGTAAGGCTGGGGTTTCTGCAGATTCAAGAAGTCTGCTCTCTGTAATTTCACCGGATGTTGTCAAAGCGTTCTGCTAACGGAACGTCTAGCCGTAATTAAACAATTTAAAGGCAATGCTACCAAATACTAATTGAGTGTATGTGAACTTCTGACTCACTGGGTGATGAAAGTGCTGAAAGAAATAAAAGCTGAAATAAATCATTCTCTCTACTATTATTCTGACATTTCACATTCTTAAAATAAAGTGGTGATCCAAACTGACCTAAGACAGGACATTTTTACTAGGATTAATTGTCAGCAATTGTGAAAAACTGACTTTAAATGTATTTGGCTAAGGTGTATGTAAACTTCCAAATTCAATGGTATGATTAAATCATCTGAGTTATTGTTATACGTTCTAGAGAACAACATGCAGTGCCTTTGGAAAGTTTTCAAATACCTGTTCCTCATTTTGTTACGTTACAGCCTAAATATAGTCTACACCATCACAATAAATCCATGTAATATAGTCTACCTACACCATCACAATAAATCCATGTAATATAGTCTACCTACACCATCACAATAAATCCATGTAATATAGTCTACACCATCACAATAAATCCATGTAATATAGTCTACACCATCACAATAAATCCATGTAATATAGTCTACACCATCACAATAAATCCATGTAATATAGTCTACCTACACCATCACAATAAATCCATGTAATATAGTCTACACCATCACAATAAATCCATGTAATATAGTCTACCTACACCATCACAATAAATCCATGTAATATAGTCTACACCATCACAATAAATCCATGTAATATAGTCTACACCATCACAATAAATCCATGTAATATAGTCTACACCATCACAATAAATCCATGTAATATAGTCTACCTACACCGTCACAATAAATCCATGTAATATAGTCTACACCATCACAATAAATCCATGTAATATAGTCTACCTACACCATCACAATAAATCCATGTAATATAGTCTACACCATCACAATAAATCCATGTAATATAGTCTACACCATCACAATAAATCCATGTAATTTAGTCTACACCTCCACAATAAATCCATTATTTATTTTAGACAGGTCTAAAGAAACACGATATGAAGAAAATGTAATCTATTTCAGAAGAACAGACTCTGAGTTGTCCTTGTGTTAGGTCCTGATCTGGCTATGCCAAATGGCTGTGGGCTACAGACTCTGAGTTATCCTTGTGTTAGGTCCTGATCTGGCTATGCCAAATGGCTGTGGGCTACAGACTCTGAGTTATCCTTGTGTTAGGTCCTGATCTGGCTATGCCAAATGGCTGTGTTCATTTAACAGACAAGATTTGATTCCATGGCATTATTTTATATTATTTTATAGTATGAGGAATAGAATTGAACTAAGATGAATAAAATAGAGAGGATATTTTCTCCAAATGATTTGAGGGCTATTGACATGCAGCTATTCTGTGTTGAGCGATTAACAAGCAGGTAGGTCTTATATGCTTCATGTAGAGTTATTAATGTAACTTTAGATACAAACGTTGGGCTCTATGGCTTTGATATGTTTTGAATATCAAATCAATTGATATTTGTCACATTGCGCCAAAAAACAACAACATGTGACAAACATTTCACCTTACAGTGAAACGCTTACTTACAAGCCCTTAACCCGCAATGCATTTCAAAGAAATAAAGGTCATAAAATATTTACTAAATACACTAAAGTAAATAAATCTAATCAATCAAAAAGTAACACAATACATTTACATAACTATAATGAGCCTTTATACAGGGTGTTACGGTACAGAGTCAATGTGGAGGCTATATACAGGGTGTTACGGTACAGAGTCAATGTGGAGGCTATATACAGGGTGTTACGGTACCGAGTCATTGTGGAGACTATATACAGGGGGTACCGGTACAGAGTCAATGTGGAGGCTATATACAGGGGGTACCAGTACAGAGTCAATGTGGAGGCTATATACAGGGTATTACGGTACAGAGTCATTGTGGAGGCTATATACAGGGTGTTACGGTACCGAGTCATTGTGGAGACTATATACAGGGGGTACCGGTACAGAGTCAATGTGGAGGCTATATACAGGGGGTACCAGTACAGAGTCAATGTGGAGGCTATATACAGGGTGTTACGGTACCGAGTCATTGTGGAGACTATATACAGGGTGTTACGGTACCGAGTCATTGTGGAGGCTATATACAGGGGGTACCGGTACCGAGTCATTGTGGAGGCTATATACAGGGTATTACGGTACAGAGTCATTGTGGAGGCTATATACAGGGTGTTACGGTACAGAGTCATTGTGGAGGCTATATACAGGGTGTTACGGTACAGAGTCAATGTGGAGGCTATATACAGGGTGTTACGGTACCGAGTCATTGTGGAGACTATATACAGGGTGTTACGGTACAGAGTCAATGTGGAGGCTAAATACAGGGTGTTACAGTACAGAGTCATTGTGGAGACTATATACAGGGTGTTACGGTACAGAGACAATGTGGAGGCTATATACAGGGTGTTACGGTACCGAGTCATTGTGGAGGCTATATACAGGTTGTACCGGTACCGAGTCATTGTGGAGGCTATATACAGGGTGTTACGGTACAGAGTCATTGTGGAGACTATATACAGGGTGTTACGGTACCGAGTCATTGTGGAGACTATATACAGGGTGTTACGGTACAGAGTCAATGTGGAGGCTATATACAGGGGGTACCAGTACAGAGTCAATGTGGAGGCTATATACAGGGTGTTACGGTACCGAGTCATTGTGGAGACTATATACAGGGTGTTACGGTACCGAGTCATTGTGGAGGCTATATACAGGGGGTACCGGTACCGAGTCATTGTGGAGGCTATATACAGGGTATTACGGTACAGAGTCATTGTGGAGGCTATATACAGGGTGTTACGGTACCGAGTCATTGTGGAGGCTATATACAGGTTGTACCGGCACCGAGTCATTGTGGAGGCTATATACAGGGTGTTACGGTACAGAGTCATTGTGGAGACTATATACAGGGTGTTACGGTACCGAGTCATTGTGGAGACTATATACAGGGTGTTACGGTACAGAGTCAATGTGGAGGCTATATACAGGGGGTACCAGTACAGAGTCAATGTGGAGGCTATATACAGGGTGTTACGGTACCGAGTCATTGTGGAGACTATATACAGGGTGTTACGGTACCGAGTCATTGTGGAGGCTATATACAGGGTATTACAGTACAGAGTCATTGTGGAGGCTATATACAGGGTGTTACGGTACAGAGTCATTGTGGAGGCTATATACAGGGTGTTACGGTACAGAGTCAATGTGGAGGCTATATACAGGGTGTTACGGTACCGAGTCATTGTGGAGACTATATACAGGGTGTTACGGTACAGAGTCAATGTGGAGGCTATATACAGGGTGTTACAGTACAGAGTCATTGTGGAGACTATATACAGGGTGTTACGGTACAGAGTCAATGTGGAGGCTATATACAGGGTGTTACGGTACCGAGTCATTGTGGAGGCTATATACAGGGTGTTACGGTACCGAGTCATTGTGGAGGCTATATACAGGGTGTTACGGTACAGAGTCATTGTGGAGACTATATACAGGGTGTTACGGTACCGAGTCATTGTGGAGACTATATACAGGGTGTTACGGTACAGAGTCAATGTGGAGGCTATATACAGGGGGTACCAGTACAGAGTCAATGTGGAGGCTATATACAGGGTGTTACGGTACAGAGTCAATGTGGAGGCTATATACAGGGTGTTACGGTACAGAGTCATTGTGGAGACTATATACAGGGTGTTACGGTACCGAGTCATTGTTTTTTTTTATTTATTTTTTTTTATTTCACCTTTATTTAACCAGGTAGGCTAGTTGAGAACAAGTTCTCATTTGCAACTGCGACCTGGCCAAGATAAGGCATAGCAGTGTGAACAGACAACACAAAGTTACACATGGAGTAAACAATTAACAAGTCAATAACACAGTAGAAAAAAGGGGAGTCTATATATACATTGTGTGCAAAAGGCATGAGAAGGTATGCAAATAATTACAATTATGCAGATTAACACTGGAGTGATAAATGATCAGATGGTTATGTAAAGGTAGAGATAGAGATATTGGTGTGCAAAAGAGCAGAAAAATAAATAAATAAAAACAGTATGGGGATGAGGTAGGTGAAAATGGGTGGGCTATTTACCAATAGACTATGTACAGCTGCAGCGATCGGTTAGCTGCTCAGATAGCAGATGTTTGAAGTTGGTGAGGGAGATAAAAGTCTCCAACTTCAGCGATTTTTGCAATTCGTTCCAATCACAGGCAGCAGAGAACTGGAACGAAAGGCGGCCAAATGAGGTGTTGGCTTTAGGGATGATCAGTGAGATACACCTGCTGGAGCGCGTGCTACGGATGGGTGTTGCCATCGTAACCAGTGAACTGAGATAAGGCGGAGCTTTACCTAGCATGGACTTGTAGATGACCTGGAGCCAGTGGGTCTGGCGACGAATATGTAGCGAGGGCCAGCCGACTAGAGCATACAAGTCGCAGTGGTGGGTGGTACAAGGTGCTTTAGTGACAAAACGGATGGCACTGTGATAAACTGCATCCAGTTTGCTGAGTAGAGTGTTGGAAGCAATTTTGTAGATGACATCGCCGAAGTCGAGGATCGGTAGGATAGTCAGTTTTACTAGGGTAAGTTTGGCGGCGTGAGTGAAGGAGGCTTTGTTGCGGAATAGAAAGCCGACTCTTGATTTGATTTTCGATTGGAGATGTTTGATATGGGTCTGGAAGGAGAGTTTAGAGTCTAGCCAGACACCTAGGTACTTATAGATGTCCACATATTCAAGGTCGGAACCATCCAGGGTGGTGATGCTGGTCAGGCGTGCGGGTGCAGGCAGCGAACGGTTGAAAAGCATGCATTTGGTTTTACTAGCGTTTAAGAGCAGTTGGAGGCCACGGAAGGAGTGCTGTATGGCATTGAAGCTCGTTTGGAGGTTAGATAGCACAGTGTCCAAGGACGGGCCGGAAGTATATAGAATGGTGTCGTCTGCGTAGAGGTGGATCAGGGAATCGCCCGCAGCATGAGAAACATCATTGATATATACAGAGAAAAGAGTCGGCCCGAGAATTGAACCCTGTGGCACCCCCATAGAGACTGCCAGAGGACCGGACAGCATGCCCTCCGATTTGACACACTGAACTCTGTCTGCAAAGTAATTGGTGAACCAGGCAAGGCAGTCATCCGAAAAACCGAGGCTACTGAGTCTGCCGATAAGAATGCGGTGATTGACAGAGTCGAAAGCCTTGGCAAGGTCTATGAAGACGGCTGCACAGTACTGTCTTTTATCGATGGCGGTTATGATATCGTTTAGTACCTTGAGCGTGGCTGAGGTACACCCGTGACCGGTGTGGAGACTATATACAGGGTGTTACGGTACCGAGTCATTGTGGAGGCTATATACAGGGGGTACCGGTACCGAGTCATTGTGGAGGCTATATACAGGGTATTACGGTACAGAGTCATTGTGGAGGCTATATACAGGGTGTTACGGTACAGAGTCATTATGGAGACTATATACAGGGTGTTACGGTACAGAGTCAATGTGGAGGCTATATACAGGGTGTTACGGTACCGAGTCATTGTGGAGACTATATACAGGGTGTTACGGTACAGAGTCAATGTGGAGGCTATATACAGGGTGTTACAGTACAGAGTCATTGTGGAGACTATATACAGGGTGTTACGGTACAGAGTCAATGTGGAGGCTATATACAGGGTGTTACGGTACCGAGTCATTGTGGAGGCTATATACAGGGGGTACCGGTACCGAGTCATTGTGGAGGCTATATACAGGGTGTTACGGTACAGAGTCATTGTGGAGACTATATACAGGGTGTTACGGTACAGAGTCAATGTGGAGGCTATATACAGGGTGTTACGGTACCGAGTCATTGTGGAGGCTATATACAGGGTATTACGGTACAGAGTCATTGTGGAGACTATATACAGGGTGTTACGGTACAGAGTCAATGTGGAGGCTATATACAGGGTGTTACGGTACCGAGTCATTGTGGAGGCTATATACAGGGTGTTACGGTACAGAGTCATTGTGGAGACTATATACAGGGTGTTACGGTACAGAGTCAATGTGGAGGCTATATACAGGGTGTTACGGTACCGAGTCATTGTGGAGGCTATATACAGGGTGTTACGGTACAGAGTCATTGTGGAGACTATATACAGGGTGTTACGGTACAGAGTCAATGTGGAGGCTATATACAGGGTGTTACGGTACAGAGTCAATGTGGAGGCTATATACAGGCGGTACCGGTACAGAGTCAATGTAGAGGCTATGTACAGGGGGTACCGGTACAGAGTCAATGTGGAGGTTATATACAGGGTATTATGGTACAGAGTCAATGTGGAGGCTATATACAGGGGATACCGGTACAGAGTCAATGTGGAGGCTATATACAGGGTGTTACGGTACAGAGTCAATGTGGAGGAATATACAGGGTGTACCGGTACAGAGTCAATGTGGAGGCTATATACAGGGTGTTACGGTACAGAGTCAATGTGGAGGCTATATACAGGGTGTTACGGTACAGAGTCAATGTGGAGAATATATACAGGGGGTACCGGTACAGAGTCAATGTGGAGGCTATATACAGGGGTACCGGTACAGAGTCAATGTGGAGCCTATATACAGGGTGTTACGGTACCGAGTCAATGTCGAGCCTATATACAGGGTGTTACGGTACCGAGTCAATGTGGAGGCTATAAACAGGGGCTACCGGTACCGAGTCAATCTGCGGGGGTGCAGGTTAGTCGAGGTAATTTGTAAAGTGACTATGCATAGATAATAAACAGCGAATAGCAGCAGTGTTTGTCCGGGTGGCCATTTGATTGGTTTAGTTGTTCAGCAGTCTAATGGCTTGGAGGTAGACGCTGTTCAGCAGTCTGATGGCTTGGGGGTAGAAGCTGTTCAGCAGTCTGATGGCTTGGGGGTAGAAGCTGTTCAGCAGTCTGATGGCTTGGGGGTAGAAGCTGTCCAGCAGTCTGATGGTTTGGGGGTAGAAGCTGTTCAGCAGTCTGATGGCTTGGAGGTAGAAGCTGTTCAGCAGTCTGATGGCTTGGAGGTAGAAGCTGGTCAGCAGTCTGATGGCTTGGGGGTAGAAGCTGTTCAGCAGTCTGATGGCTTGGGGGTAGAAGCTGTCCAGCAGTCTGATGGTTTGGGGGTAGAAGCTGTTCAGCAGTCTGATGGCTTGGAGGTAGAAGCTGTTCAGCAGTCTGATGGCTTGGAGGTAGAAGCTGTTCAGCAGTCTGATGGCTTGGGGGTAGAAGCTGTTCAGCAGTCTTATGGCTTGGGGGTAGAAGCTGTTCAGAAGTCTGATGGCTTGGGGGTAGAAACTGTTCAGCAGTCTGATGGCGTTGGGGTAGAAGCTGTTCAGCAGTCTAATGGCTTGGGGGTAGAAGCTGTTCATCAGTCTGATGGCTTGGGGGTAGACGCTGTTCAGCAGTCTGGTGGCTTGGGGGTAGAAGCTGTTCAGCAGTCTGATGGCTTGGGGGTAGAAGGTGTTCAGCAGTCTGATGGTTTGTGGGTAGAAGCTGTTCAGCAGTCTGATGGCTTGGGGGTAGAAGTTGTTCAGCAGTCTGATGGCTTGGGGGTAGATGCTGTTCAGCAGTCTTATGGCTTGTGGGTAGAAGCTGTTCAGCAGTCTGATGGCTTGGGGGTAGAAGTTGTTATGCAGTCTGATGGCTGGGGGTAGAAGATGTTCAGCAGTCTGATGGCTTGGGGGTAGAAGGTGTTCAGCAGTCTGATGGCTTGGGGGTAGAAGGTGTTCAGCAGTCTGATGGCTTGGAGGTAGAAGGTGTTCAGCAGTCTGATGGCTTGGGGGTAGAAGCTGTTCAGCAGTCTGATGGCTTGGGGGTAGAAGTTGTTCAGCAGTCTGATGGCTTGGGGGTAGAAGTTGTTCATCAGTCTGATGGCTTGGGGGTAGAAGCTGTTCAGCAGCCTGATGGCTTGGGGGTAGAAGCTGTTCAGCAGTCTGATGGCTTGGGGGTAGAAGCTGTTCAGCAGTCTGATGGCTTGGGGGTAGAAGTTGTTCATCAGTCTGATGGCTTGGGGGTAGAAGCTGTTCAGCAGCCTGATGGCTTGGGGGTAGAAGCTGTTCAGCAGTCTGATGGCTTGGGGGTAGAAGCTGTTCAGCAGTCTGATGGCTTGGGGGTAGAAGCTGTTCAGCAGTCTGATGGCTTGGGGGTAGAAGCTGTTCAGCAGTCTTATGGCTTGGGGGTAGAAGCTGTTCAGAAGTCTGATGGCTTGGGGGTAGAAACTGTTCAGCAGTCTGATGGCGTTGGGGTAGAAGCTGTTCAGCAGTCTAATGGCTTGGGGGTAGAAGCTGTTCATCAGTCTGATGGCTTGGGGGTAGACGCTGTTCAGCAGTCTGGTGGCTTGGGGGTAGAAGCTGTTCAGCAGTCTGATGGCTTGGGGGTAGAAGGTGTTCAGCAGTCTGATGGTTTGTGGGTAGAAGCTGTTCAGCAGTCTGATGGCTTGGGGGTAGAAGTTGTTCAGCAGTCTGATGGCTTGGGGGTAGATGCTGTTCAGCAGTCTTATGGCTTGTGGGTAGAAGCTGTTCAGCAGTCTGATGGCTTGGGGGTAGAAGTTGTTATGCAGTCTGATGGCTGGGGGTAGAAGATGTTCAGCAGTCTGATGGCTTGGGGGTAGAAGGTGTTCAGCAGTCTGATGGCTTGGGGGTAGAAGGTGTTCAGCAGTCTGATGGCTTGGAGGTAGAAGGTGTTCAGCAGTCTGATGGCTTGGGGGTAGAAGCTGTTCAGCAGTCTGATGGCTTGGGGGTAGAAGTTGTTCAGCAGTCTGATGGCTTGGGGGTAGAAGTTGTTCATCAGTCTGATGGCTTGGGGGTAGAAGCTGTTCAGCAGCCTGATGGCTTGGGGGTAGAAGCTGTTCAGCAGTCTGATGGCTTGGGGGTAGAAGCTGTTCAGCAGTCTGATGGCTTGGGGGTAGAAGTTGTTCATCAGTCTGATGGCTTGGGGGTAGAAGCTGTTCAGCAGCCTGATGGCTTGGGGGTAGAAGCTGTTCAGCAGTCTGATGGCTTGGGGGTAGAAGCTGTTCAGCAGTCTGATGGCTTGGGGGTAGAAGCTGTTCAGCAGTCTGATGGCTTGGGGTAGAAGCTGTTCATCAGTCTGCTGGCTTGGGGGTAGAAGCTGTTCAGCAGTCTGATGGCTTGGGGGTAGAAGCTGTTCAGCAGTCTGATGGCTTTGGGGTAGAAGCTGTTCATCAGTCTGATGGCTTGGGGGTAGAAGTTGTTCATCAGTCTGCTGGCTTGGGGGTAGAAGCTGTTCAGCAGTCTGATGGCTTGGGGGTAGACGCTGTTCAGCAGTCTGATGGCTTGGGGGTAGACGCTGTTCAGCAGTCTTATGGCTTGGTGGTAGAAGCTGTTCAGCAGTCTGATGGCTTGGGGGTAGAAGCTGTTCAGCAGTCTGATGGCTTGGGGGTAGAAGCTGTTCAGCAGTCTTATGGCTTGGGGGTAGAAGCTGTTCAGCAGTCTGATGGCTTGGGGGTAGAAGCTGTTCAGCAGTCTGATGGCTTGGGGGTAGAAGTTGTTCAGCAGTCTTATGGCTTGGTGGGTAGAAGCTGTTCAGCAGTCTGATGGCTTGGGGGTAGAAGCTGTTAAGGTGCCTTTAAGTCCTAGACTTGGTGCTCTGGTACCACTGCTGTGCGGCAGCAGAGAGAACAGTCTATGACTTGGGTGACTGGTCTTTTACCATACATTGTAAGGCTGCATGATGCGACTCTAATGATGATTTGAAAAAAGTCTCTTGAAAGGCATGAAGCTCTGCTTTGTTTTTTTGTGCATGCGGAACACATTTCATCAGTCTCTCATTCACAAATTGACAAGCACTTGATAATGCTTCGAATTTCCCAGCGGTATCCCCTTTGTGTGGCTATAATGCATCCTAAAAAAAAAATCCATGCCTTTTGTGGCCAGTTCCTGTTGTTCCCTTCTCCCTGATTGCTGCATTTGCTTTGAACGACCTCTCACTCATACGGCTCTCCGTCACATGATCAAGTCTTTCTCACAGGCTACAAGTGAAGACAGACTCTCCGGGGACACAACTGCTCACGCCCTTATTCCCGAGCTGCACATTGAAGACATTGGAAGAACTGTCCGCATTTACTTTTCGTCAGCCCATAAGATGATTGGGCCTAACGAACAGCAAAAGCACTAGCCGATGTCAATATACTATCCCCCATAGTTCAAACATCTACCTGTTCTATTCCGTGCGAGAAATACATTTTCCAAACATAGTCTGGGACAGTTGTGGGATATGATAGATCCCAAATGAATACAACCACTAGCATCAAACTATTAGTCTGTTTCTTCACATTATAAGCTCAGCAATGTGCACAAGGCAGTAAGTGTTCCATCAGCGGAAAAACACCATTATCAAAAGTGACCACAAATGCAATTATTCATTTTTTATAGTGAAAATTATCTCTCCCAAAACTTGAAACTCACATGCAGCTTATGTTTGCCAGATAGGCTCTATACACCCCTTGAAAAAGCAGATTAATGTGCTTAATTTTAAGATTTTATTTGGCCACTTTAGTTGTGATACAAACCTTATCAAAATATATAGGCCTATGGGCCTATGGGTTAAATGAGGTGTGCGACTATGATTAGAAAAAAGTTGCAAAAAAAAGGCATTGTTTCTTTACTTCAACTGGGCATCATTCACAAGTGATGGGCTAATATTGTCACCCATTGATTTTATCTGGTCTTTACATATACATATGAAATCACTTTTGATTTAGAATGGACCATTATCATGCACCTGTATCGAATCAGGGGCAGCTCCAAAAACAACAAAAACACAAAAAAAATGAGAGCCCTTAATAAATAGCGAATGGAGGACGATTATCCCGTGGTTCCTTTTCAGGGCAGCCAGGCAGGCTATACTCCAGTCGTAAAGACAAGCAATAGGCCTAGCCTATAGAAAGCTGACGGGATCCTCCTCTTTTTAATAGAGGCCAATAGAGGCCGTTTCCTCTCGCAATTGCATAGCCTATAGAAATGTTGCGCCACATGAGCTCATGGGCTCTCATGAAGTGTTTGATTTAGATTTCCGATTAGATTTGCATTGATGTCAGAGTGATTACAGGGACAATAGAGTGCTGAGTACCAGGCAGTTAGGAAGTTTGGTAGGTTACTAATGACCATCAGCAGCGTCAGAGCTTGAAGAAACCTAATTACTAAATGGTCACATGGAATTTGACTGCCTTGTGACCGCCGGTGTGGCGGTAATACGGTCACCGCAACAGCCCTAGGTCTGAATACAATATTAGGAAGGTGTTCCTAATGTTTGCCTTAATCAGTGTATATACATACAATGTACTTCTAACAATGCTCATGACCAACTGCTAAAAACATGAAGTAGTTTGCCGGAAGCAGAACGCCGTGAACCTTTGTTTTATGACGTTGTGCAGGTATGCTATAAAGAAGTTGAAAGGAGAGAGAGGGACAGAGGGGACAGCGTGGCGGAGGGAGAGGGACAGAGGGGACAGAGGGGACAGAGGGGACAGAGGGGACAGAGGGGACAGAGGGGACAGAGTGGCGGAGAGAGAGGGACAGAAGGGACAGAGGGGACAGAGTGGCAGAGAGAGAGGGACAGAGTGGCGGAGAGAGAGGGACAGAGGGGACAATGTGGCGGAGGGAGAGGGACAGAGGGGACAGAGGGGACAGAGTGGCGGAGAGAGGAACAGAGGGGACAGAGAGAGAGGGACAGAGGGGACAGAGTGGTGGAGAGAGAGAGACAGAGTGGTGGAGAGAGGAACAGAGGGGACAGAGAGAGAGGAACAGAGGGGACAGAGTGGTGGAGAGAGAGGGACAGAGTGGTGGAGAGAGGAACAGAGGGGACAGAGAGAGAGGGACAGAGGGGACAGAGTGGTGGAGAGAGAGGGACAGAGGGGACAGAGAGAGAGGGACAGAGGGGACAGAGTGGTGGAGAGAGAGGGACAGAGTGGTGGAGAGAGGAACAGAGGGGACAGAGAGAGAGGAACAGAGGGGACAGAGTGGTGGAGAGAGAGGGACAGAGGGGACAGAGAGAGAGGGACAGAGGGGACAGAGTTGCGGAGAGAGGAACAGAGGGGACAGAGAGAGAGGGACAGAGGGGACAGAGTGGTGGAGAGAGAGGGACAGAGAGGTGGAGAGAGGAACAGAGGGGACAGAGAGAGAGGAACAGAGCGGACAGAGTGGCGGAGAGAGGAACAGAGGGGACAGAGAGAGAGGGACAGAGGGGACAGAGTGGCGGAGAGAGGAACAGAGGGGACAGAGAGAGAGGGACAGAGGGGACAGAGTGGTGTAGAGAGAGGGACAGAGTGGTGGAGAGAGGAACAGAGGGGACAGAGAGAGAGGAACAGAGGGGACAGAGTGGTGGAGAGTGAGGGACAGAGGGGACAGAGGGGACAGAGAGGTGGAGAGAGAGGGACAGAGGGGACAGAGGGGACAGAGTGGCAGAGAGAGAGGGACAGAGTGGCGGAGAGAGAGGGACAGAGGGGACAGAGGGGACAGAGTGGCAGAAAGAGAAGGATGGGGAGAGCAGGGAAGAGGGGGTTGGAGCGAGAGAGGGAGGGAGTGAGTGAGAGATGGAGGGAGTGAAGGAGGGGTGATCCTGGGGGTTGGGTGACTCATCGGTGTGTGTGTGTGTGTGTGTGTGTGTGTGTGTGTGTGTGTGTGTGTGTGTGTGTGTGTGTGTGTGTGTGTGTGTGTGCGTCACTGCTACTGCTGGAGGAGGAGATAGTGGAGAGGTCTACGCATTTAATTACTACCTAGCACACATAGAAACACACACACAGACATAAACACACACACACACACACACACACACAGACATAAACACACACACACACACACACAGACATAAACACACACACACACACGCACACACACACAGACATAAACACACACACACACACACACACAGACATAAACACACTAGCATTGCAAATACAAGTAAACTCTCTAACCCCAAAATACCAAATGGTAGCCCCTGACCAGAATGATGTCACCACCAAAGGTTACCAAAGCAAAATAGATATTTAGATATTACTGGGTAATATTACTGGGTGATATTACTGGGTAATATTACTGGGTGATATTACTGGGTAATATTACTGGGTGATATTACTGGGTGATATTACTGGGTGATATTACTGGGTGATATTACTGAGTGAAAATACTGGGTGATATTACTGAGTTATATTACTGGGTGATATTACTGGGTGATATTACTGGGTGATATTACTGAGTGAAAATACTGGGTGATATTACTGAGTTATATTACTGGGTGATATTACTGGGTGATATTACTGGGTGATATTACTGGGTGATATTACTGAGTTCTATTACAGGGTGATATTACTGAGTGATACTACTGGGTGATATTACTGAGTGATATTACTGAGTGATACTACTGGGTGATATTACTGAGTGATATTACTGGGTGATATTACTGAGTTATATTACTGGGTGATATTACTGGGTGATATTACTGAGTGATATTACTGAGTGATATTACTGGGTGATATTACTGGGTGATATTACAGGTTGATATTACTGAGTGATAATACTGGGTGATATTACTGGGTGTTATTACTGGGTGATATTACTGAGTGATATTACTGGGTGCTATTACTGAGTGATATTACTGGGTGATATTACTGGGTGATATTACTGAGTGATATTACTGGGTGATATTACTGGGTGATATTACTGGTTGATATTACTGAGTGATATTACTGGGTGATATTACTGGGTGATATTACTGGGTGATATTACTGAGTTATATTACAGAGTGATATTACAGAGTGATATTACTGTGTGATATTACTGAGTGATATTACTGAGTGATATTACTGAGTGATATTACTAAGTGATATTACTGGGTGATATTCCTGGGTGATATTACTGGGTGATATTACTGGGTGATATTACTGAGTGATATTACTGGGTGATATTACTGAGTGATATTACTGAGTGATATTACTGAGTGATATTACTGAGTGATATTACTGGGTGATATTACAGGGTGATATTACTGGGTGATATTACTGAGTGATATTACTGGGTGATATTACTGGGTGATATTACTGGTTGATATTACTGAGTGATATTACTGGGTGATATTACTGGGTGATATTACTGGGTGATATTACTGAGTTATATTACAGAGTGATATTACAGAGTGATATTACTGTGTGATATTACTGAGTGATATTACTGAGTGATATTACTGAGTGATATTACTAAGTGATATTACTGGGTGATATTCCTGGGTGATATTACTGGGTGATATTACTGGGTGATATTACTGAGTGATATTACTGGGTGATATTACTGAGTGATATTACTGAGTGATATTACTGAGTGATATTACTGAGTGATATTACTGGGTGATATTACAGGGTGATATTACTGGTTGATATTACTGAGTGATATTACTGGGTGATATTACAGGGTGATACTACTGGGTGATATTACTGAGTGATATTACTGGGTGATATTACTGGGTGATATTACTGGGTGATATTACTGAGTGATATTACTGGGTGATATTACTGAGTGATATTACTGAGTGATATTACTGGGTGATATTACTGGGTGATATTACTGGTTGATATTACTGAGTGATAATACTGGGTGAAATTACTGGGTGATATTACTGGGTGATATTACTGAGTGATGTTAATGAGTGATATTCATAGTATGGTGATCTGGAGTGATGTTAATGAGTGATATTCATAGTATGGTGATCTGGAGTGATGTTAATGAGTGATATTCATAGTATGGTGATATGGAGTGATGTTAATGAGTGATATTCATAGTATGGTGATATGGAGTGATGTTAATGAGTGATATTCATAGTATGGTGATATGGAGTGATGTTAATGAGTGACATTCATAGTATTGTGATCTGGAGTGATGTTTAGCAACAAAAGAAACATAATTATTTATTATTAAATACAAAACATACAGGTCTTACTCAGGAAAGGTCGAGGAGGAAATTATCAAACAGTAGAAACACTACCTGTCACATCTGTGAACCCCATTATTAAGGCTGGGATTCATTCAAACCCACCATAGCAATGTTTACAGTGTCTTTATTTACAAATGTCATCCTGTGTCCGTAATCTTCTAATTCGGTAAAGTGAAAGCATATCTGTGAGGGGTATCAGCTCTTCTAGTAAGTCTAGATTTTTATACAGTACCCAAGACCAGTCTGTAGTTGTAGTTTATATACAGTACCCTAGACCAGTCTGTAGTTGTAGTTTATATACAGTACCCTAGACCAGTCTGTAGTTGTAGTTTATATACAGTACCCTAGACCAGTCTGTAGTTGTAGTTTATATACAGTACCCTAGACCGGTCTGTAGTTGTAGTTTTTATACAGTACCCTAGACCGGTCTGTAGTTGTAGTTTATATACAGTACCCTAGACCAGTCTGTAGTTGTAGTTTATATACAGTACCCTAGACCAGTCTGTAGTTGTAGTTTATATACAGTACCCTAGACCGGTCTGTAGTTGTAGTTTATATACAGTACCCTAGACCAGTCTGTAGTTTTTATACAGTACCCTAGACCGGTCTGTAGTTGTAGTTTATATACAGTAACCTAGACCAGTCTGTAGTTGTAGTTTATATACAGTACCCTAGACCAGTCTGTAGTTGTAGTTTATATACAGTACCCTAGACCAGTCTGTAGTTGTAGTTTATATACAGTACCCTAGACCGGTCTGTAGTTGTAGTTTATATACAGTACCCTAGACCAGTCTGTAGTTTATATACAGTACCCTAGACCGGTCTGTGGTTGTAGTTTATATACAGTACCCTAGACCAGTCTGTAGTTTTTATACAGTACCCTAGACCGGTCTGTAGTTGTAGTTTATATACAGTACCCTAGACCAGTCTGTAGTTGTAGTTTATATACAGTACCCTAGACCAGTCTGTAGTTGTAGTTTATATACAGTACCCTAGACCGGTCTGTAGTTGTAGTTTATATACAGTACCCTAGACCAGTCTGTAGTTTTTATACAGTACCCTAGACCGGTCTGTAGTTGTAGTTTATAAACAGTACCCTAGACCAGTCTGTAGTTGTAGTTTATATACAGTACCCTAGACCAGTCTGTAGTTGTAGTTTATATACAGTACCCTAGACCAGTCTGTGGTTGTAGTTTATATACAGTACCCTAGACCGGTCTGTAGTTGTAGTTTATATACAGTACCCTAGACCAGTCTGTAGTTTATATACAGTACCCTAGACCGGTCTGTGGTTGTAGTTTATATACAGTACCCTAGACCAGTCTGTAGTTTTTATACAGTACCCTAGACCGGTCTGTGGTTGTAGTTTATATACAGTACCCTAGACCAGTCTGTAGTTGTAGTTTATATACAGTACCCTAGACCAGTCTGTAGTTTTTATACAGTACCCTAGACCGGTCTGTAGTTGTAGTTTATATACAGTACCCTAGACCAGTCTGTAGTTTATATACAGTACCCTAGACCAGTCTGTAGTTTATATACAGTACCCAAGACCAGTCTGTAGTTGTAGTATTTATACAGTACCCTAGACCAGTCTGTAGTTGTAGTTTTTATACAGTACCCTAGACCAGTCTGTAGTTGTAGTTTATATACAGTACCCTAGACCGGTCTGTAGTTGTAGTTTATATACAGTACCCTAGACCGGTCTGTAGTTGTAGTTTTTATACAGTACCCTAGACCGGTCTGTAGTTGTAGTTTTTATACAGTACCCTAGACCAGTCTGTAGTTTATATACAGTACCCTAGACCAGTCTGTAGTTGTAGTTTATATACAGTACCCTAGACCAGTCTGTAGTTGTAGTTTATATACAGTACTCTAGACCAGTCTGTAGTTGTAGTTTTTATACAATACCCTAGACCAGTCTGTAGTTTTTATACAGTACCCTAGACCAGTCTGTAGTTTATATACAGTACCCTAGACCAGTCAGTAGTTGTAGTTTATATACAGTACCCTAGACCAGTCTGTAGTTTATATACAGTACCCTAGACCAGTCTGTAGTTGTAGTTTTTATACAGTACCCTAGACCAGTCTGTAGTTTATATACAGTACCCTAGACCAGTCTGTAGTTGTAGTTTATATACAGTACCCTAGACCAGTCTGTAGTTTATATACAGTACCCTAGACCAGTCTGTAGTTGTAGTTTTTATACAGTACCCTAGACCAGTCTGTAGTTTATATACAGTACCCTAGACCAGTCTGTAGTTGTAGTTTATATACAGTACCCTAGACCAGTCTGTTGTTGTAGTTTATATACAGTACCCTAGACCGGTCTGTAGTTGTAGTTTATATACAGTACCCAAGACCAGTCTGTAGTTGTAGTTTATATACAGTACCCAAGACCAGTCTGTAGTTGTAGTTTATATACAGTACCCTAGACCGGTCTGTAGTTGTAGTTTATATACAGTACCCTAGACCAGTCTGTAGTTGTAGTTTATATACAGTACCCAAGACCAGTCTGTAGTTGTAGTTTATATACAGTACCCTAGACCAGTCTGTAGTTGTAGTTTATATACAGTACCCTAGACCAGTCTGTAGTTGTAGTTTATATACAGTACCCTAGACCAGTCTGTAGTTTATATACAGTACCCTAGACCGGTCTGTAGTTGTAGTTTATATACAGTACCCTAGACCAGTCTGTAGTTTATATACAGTACCCTAGACCGGTCTGTAGTTGTAGTTTATATACAGTACCCTAGACCAGTCTGTAGTTGTAGTTTATATACTGTACCCTAGACCGGTCTGTAGTTGTAGTTTATATACAGTACCCTAGACCAGTCTGTAGTTGTAGTTTATATACTGTACTCTAGACCGGTCTGTAGTTGTAGTTTATATACAGTACCCTAGACCAGTCTGTAGTTGTAGTTTATATACAGTACCCTAGACCGGTCTGTAGTTGTAGTTTATATACAGTACCCTAGACCAGTCTGTAGTTGTAGTTTATATACAGTACCCTAGACCAGTCTGTAGTTGTAGTTTATATACAGTACCCTAGACCAGTCTGTAGTTGTAGTTTATATACAGTACCCTAGACCAGTCTGTAGTTGTAGTTTATATACAGTACCCTAGACCAGTCTGTAGTTTTTATACAGTACCCTAGACCGGTCTGTAGTTTATATACAGTACCCTAGACCAGTCTGTAGTTTTTATACAGTACCCTAGACCAGTCTGTAGTTTATATACAGTACCCTAGACCAGTCTGTAGTTTATATACAGTACCCTAGACCGGTCTGTAGTTGTAGTTTATATACAGTACCCTAGACCGGTCAGTAGTTGTAGTTTATATACAGTACCCTAGACCGGTCTGTAGTTGTAGTTTATATACAGTACCCTAGACCGGTCTGTAGTTGTAGTTTATATACAGTACCCTAGACCGGTCTGTAGTTGTAGTTTATATACAGTACCCTAGACCAGTCTGTAGTTGTAGTTTATGTACAGTACCCTAGACCGGTCTGTAGTTGTAGTTTATATACAGTACCCTAGACCAGTCTGTAGTTGTAGTTTATATACAGTACCCTAGACCAGTCTGTAGTTTATATACAGTACCCTAGACCAGTCTGTAGTTTATATACAGTACCCTAGACCAGTCTGTAGTTGTAGTTTATATACAGTACCCTAGACCAGTCTGTAGTTGTAGTTTTTATACAGTACCCTAGACCAGTCTGTAGTTGTAGTATTTATACAGTACCCTAGACCAGTCTGTAGTTGTAGTTTATATACAGTACCCTAGACCAGTCTGTAGTTTATATACAGTACCCTAGACCAGTCTGTAGTTTATATACAGTACCCTAGACCAGTCTGTAGTTTATATACAGTACCCTAGACCAGTCTGTAGTTGTAGTTTTTATACAGTACCCTAGACCAGTCTGTAGTTGTAGTTTTTATACAGTACCCTAGACCAGTCTTTAGTTGTAGTTTATATACAGTACCCTAGACCAGTCTGTAGTTGTAGTTTATATACAGTACCCTAGACCGGTCTGTAGTTGTAGTTTTTATACAGTACCCTAGACCAGTCTGTAGTTGTAGTTTATATACAATACCCTAGACCAGTCTGTAGTTGTAGTATTTATACAGTACCCAAGACCAGTCTGTAGTTGTAGTTTATATACAGTACCCTAGACCAGTCTGTAGTTGTAGTTTATATACAGTACCCTAGACCAGTCTGTAGTTGTAGTTTATATACAATACCCTAGACCAGTCTGTAGTTGTAGTATTTATACAGTACCCAGGACCAGTCTGTAGTTGTAGTTTATATACAGTACCCTAGACCAGTCTGTAGTTTATATACAGTACCCAAGACCAGTCTGTAGTTGTAGTATTTATACAGTACCCAAGACCAGTCTGTAGTTGTAGTTTATATACAGTACCCTAGACCAGTCTGTAGTTGTAGTTTATATACAGTACCCTAGACCAGTCTGTAGTTGTAGTTTATATACAGTACCCTAGACCAGTCTGTAGTTGTAGTTTATATACAGTACCCTAGACCAGTCTGTAGTTGTAGTATTTATACAGTACCCTAGACCAGTCTGTAGTTGTAGTTTATATACAGTACCCTAGACCGGTCTGTAGTTGTAGTTTATATACAGTACCCTAGACCGGTCTGTGGTTGTAGTTTATATACAGTACCCTAGACCAGTCTGTAGTTTATATACAGTACCCTAGACCAGTCTGTAGTTGTAGTTTATATACAGTACCCTAGACCGGTCTGTAGTTCTAGTTGATATACAGTACCCTAGACCAGTCTGTAGTTGTAGTTTTTATACAGTACCCTAGACCAGTCTGTAGTTGTAGTTTTTATACAGTACCCAAGACCAGTCTGTAGTTGTAGTTTATATACAGTACCCTAGACCAGTCTGTAGTTGTAGTTTATATACAGTACCCTAGACCAGTCTGTAGTTTATATACAGTACCCTAGACCAGTCTGTAGTTGTAGTTTTTATACAGTACCCTAGACCAGTCTGTAGTTGTAGTTTATATACAGTACCCTAGACCAGTCTGTAGTTGTAGTTTATATACAGTACCCTAGACCGGTCTTTAGTTGTAGTTTATATACAGTACCCTAGACCGGTCTGTAGTTGTAGTTTATATACAGTACCCTAGACCAGTCTGTAGTTTATATACAGTACCCTAGACCGGTCTGTAGTTGTAGTTTATATACAGTACCCTAGACCGGTCAGTAGTTGTAGTTTATATACAGTACCCTAGACCGGTCTGTAGTTGTAGTTTATATACAGTACCCTAGACCGGTCTGTAGTTGTAGTTTATATACAGTACCCTAGACCGGTCTGTAGTTGTAGTTTATATACAGTACCCTAGACCAGTCTGTAGTTGTAGTTTATGTACAGTACCCTAGACCGGTCTGTAGTTGTAGTTTATATACAGTACCCTAGACCAGTCTGTAGTTGTAGTTTATATACAGTACCCTAGACCAGTCTGTAGTTTATATACAGTACCCTAGACCAGTCTGTAGTTTATATACAGTACCCTAGACCAGTCTGTAGTTGTAGTTTATATACAGTACCCTAGACCAGTCTGTAGTTGTAGTTTTTATACAGTACCCTAGACCAGTCTGTAGTTGTAGTATTTATACAGTACCCTAGACCAGTCTGTAGTTGTAGTTTATATACAGTACCCTAGACCAGTCTGTAGTTTATATACAGTACCCTAGACCAGTCTGTAGTTTATATACAGTACCCTAGACCAGTCTGTAGTTTATATACAGTACCCTAGACCAGTCTGTAGTTGTAGTTTTTATACAGTACCCTAGACCAGTCTGTAGTTGTAGTTTTTATACAGTACCCTAGACCAGTCTTTAGTTGTAGTTTATATACAGTACCCTAGACCAGTCTGTAGTTGTAGTTTATATACAGTACCCTAGACCGGTCTGTAGTTGTAGTTTTTATACAGTACCCTAGACCAGTCTGTAGTTGTAGTTTATATACAATACCCTAGACCAGTCTGTAGTTGTAGTATTTATACAGTACCCAAGACCAGTCTGTAGTTGTAGTTTATATACAGTACCCTAGACCAGTCTGTAGTTGTAGTTTATATACAGTACCCTAGACCAGTCTGTAGTTGTAGTTTATATACAATACCCTAGACCAGTCTGTAGTTGTAGTATTTATACAGTACCCAGGACCAGTCTGTAGTTGTAGTTTATATACAGTACCCTAGACCAGTCTGTAGTTTATATACAGTACCCAAGACCAGTCTGTAGTTGTAGTATTTATACAGTACCCAAGACCAGTCTGTAGTTGTAGTTTATATACAGTACCCTAGACCAGTCTGTAGTTGTAGTTTATATACAGTACCCTAGACCAGTCTGTAGTTGTAGTTTATATACAGTACCCTAGACCAGTCTGTAGTTGTAGTTTATATACAGTACCCTAGACCAGTCTGTAGTTGTAGTATTTATACAGTACCCTAGACCAGTCTGTAGTTGTAGTTTATATACAGTACCCTAGACCGGTCTGTAGTTGTAGTTTATATACAGTACCCTAGACCGGTCTGTGGTTGTAGTTTATATACAGTACCCTAGACCAGTCTGTAGTTTATATACAGTACCCTAGACCAGTCTGTAGTTGTAGTTTATATACAGTACCCTAGACCGGTCTGTAGTTCTAGTTGATATACAGTACCCTAGACCAGTCTGTAGTTGTAGTTTTTATACAGTACCCTAGACCAGTCTGTAGTTGTAGTTTTTATACAGTACCCAAGACCAGTCTGTAGTTGTAGTTTATATACAGTACCCTAGACCAGTCTGTAGTTGTAGTTTATATACAGTACCCTAGACCAGTCTGTAGTTTATATACAGTACCCTAGACCAGTCTGTAGTTGTAGTTTTTATACAGTACCCTAGACCAGTCTGTAGTTGTAGTTTATATACAGTACCCTAGACCAGTCTGTAGTTGTAGTTTATATACAGTACCCTAGACCGGTCTTTAGTTGTAGTTTATATACAGTACCCTAGACCGGTCTGTAGTTGTAGTTTATATACAGTACCCTAGACCAGTCTGTAGTTGTAGTTTATATACAGTACCCTAGACCAGTCTGTAGTTGTAGTTTATATACAGTACCCTAGACCGGTCTGTGGTTGTAGTTTATATACAGTACCCTAGACCGGTCTGTGGTTGTAGTTTATATACAGTACCCTAGACCAGTCTGTAGTTGTAGTTTATATACAGTACCCTAGACCGGTCTGTGGTTGTAGTTTATATACAGTACCCTAGACCGGTCTGTAGTTCTAGTTGATATACAGTACCCTAGACCGGTCTGTGGTTGTAGTTTATATACAGTACCCTAGACCGGTCTGTGGTTGTAGTTTATATACAGTACCCTAGACCGGTCTGTGGTTGTAGTTTATATACAGTACCCTAGACCAGTCTGTAGTTGTAGTTTATATACAGTACCCTAGACCGGTCTGTGGTTGTAGTTTATATACAGTACCCTAGACCAGTCTGTAGTTGTAGTTTATATACAGTACCCTAGACCGGTCTGTAGTTGTAGTTTATATACAGTACCCTAGACCAGTCTGTAGTTGTAGTTTATATACAGTACCCTAGACCAGTCTGTAGTTGTAGTTTATATACAGTACCCTAGACCAGTCTGTAGTTGTAGTTTATATACAGTACCCAAGACCAGTCTGTATGTCACGCCCTGGTCGAAGTATTTTGTGTTTATCTTCATTTATTTGGTCAGGCCAGGGTGTGACATGGGTTTTTTTATGTGGGGTGTTTTGTTTTGGGATTTTCGTACGTATTGGGATTGTGGCTTAGTGGGGTTTTCTAGGTAAGTCTATGGCTGTCTGAATTGGTTCTCAATTAGAGGCAGGTGATTATCGTTGTCTCTGATTGGGAACCATATTTAGGCAGCCATATTCTTTGAGCGTTTTGTGGGTGATTGTTCCTGTCTCTGTGTTTGTTGTCACCAGATAGGCTGTATAGGTTTTCACGGTACGTTTGTTATTTTTGTATTGTTCGTGTTTCATCATTCATTAAAGATGTATCGAATCAACCACGCTGCATTTTGGTCCGACTCTCCTTCAACCGAAGAAAACCGTAACACTGTAGTTGTAGTTTATATACAGTACCCTAGACCGGTCTGTAGTTCTAGTTGATATACAGTACCCTAGACCAGTCTGTAGTTGTAGTTTATATACAGTACCCTAGACCGGTCTGTAGTTCTAGTTGATATACAGTACCCTAGACCGGTCTGTAGTTCTAGTTGATATACAGTACCCTAGACCGGTCTGTAGTTCTAGTTGATATACAGTACCCTAGACCGGTCTGTAGTTCTAGTTTATATACAGTACCCTAGACCGGTCTATAGTTGTAGTTTATATACAGTACCCTAGACCGGTCTGTAGTTGTAGTTTATATACAGTACCCTAGACCAGTCTGTAGTTTTTATACAGTACCCTAGACCGGTCTGTAGTTTATATACAGTACCCTAGACCAGTCTGTAGTTTTTATACAGTACCCTAGACCAGTCTGTAGTTTATATACAGTACCCTAGACCAGTCTGTAGTTTATATACAGTACCCTAGACCGGTCTGTAGTTGTAGTTTATATACAGTACCCTAGACCGGTCTGTAGTTGTAGTTTATATACAGTACCCTAGACCGGTCTGTAGTTGTAGTTTATATACAGTACCCTAGACCGGTCTGTAGTTGTAGTTTATATACAGTACCCTAGACCGGTCTGTAGTTGTAGTTTATATACAGTACCCTAGACCAGTCTGTAGTTGTAGTTTATATACAGTACCCTAGACCGGTCTGTAGTTGTAGTTTATATACAGTACCCTAGACCAGTCTGTAGTTGTAGTTTATATACAGTACCCTAGACCAGTCTGTAGTTTATATACAGTACCCTAGACCAGTCTGTAGTTTATATACAGTACCCTAGACCAGTCTGTAGTTGTAGTTTATATACAGTACCCTAGACCAGTCTGTAGTTGTAGTTTTTATACAGTACCCTAGACCAGTCTGTAGTTGTAGTATTTATACAGTACCCTAGACCAGTCTGTAGTTGTAGTTTATATACAGTACCCTAGACCAGTCTGTAGTTTATATACAGTACCCTAGACCAGTCTGTAGTTTATATACAGTACCCTAGACCAGTCTGTAGTTCTGGTTTATATACAGTACCCTAGACCAGTCTGTAGTTGTAGTTTTTATACAGTACCCTAGACCAGTCTGTAGTTGTAGTTTATATACAGTACCCTAGACCGGTCTGTAGTTGTAGTTTTTATACAGTACCCTAGACCAGTCTGTAGTTGTAGTTTATATACAATACCCTAGACCAGTCTGTAGTTGTAGTATTTATACAGTACCCAAGACCAGTCTGTAGTTGTAGTTTATATACAGTACCCTAGACCAGTCTGTAGTTTATATACAGTACCCAAGACCAGTCTGTAGTTGTAGTATTTATACAGTACCCAAGACCAGTCTGTAGTTGTAGTTTATATACAGTACCCTAGACCAGTCTGTAGTTGTAGTTTATATACAGTACCCTAGACCAGTCTGTAGTTGTAGTTTATATACAGTACCCTAGACCGGTCTGTAGTTGTAGTTTATATACAGTACCCTAGACCAGTCTGTAGTTGTAGTTTATATACAGTACCCTAGACCAGTCTGTAGTTGTAGTTTATATACAGTACCCTAGACCAGTCTGTAGTTGTAGTTTATATACAGTACCCTAGACCGGTCTGTAGTTGTAGTTTTTATACAGTACCCTAGACCAGTCTGTAGTTCATATACAGTACCCTAGACCAGTCTGTAGTTTATATACAGTATCCTAGACCGGTCTGTGATTTAATTTGACCATGGGAAAAAGAGCTACTGCGTAAATACAGAAATGCGGGTTTGATTTAATTGAGCCTTTAATAACTGACAAACAGTTGTTTTGAAACAGAATTTTAAAGTATTTAATTTCAAACCTGAATCTGAATTTGTACTGGAGAAATCGAAAAAAAAACATTTTGGTTAAACTTCAACTTCTTATTATAAAAATGAATCAAAGTTTGTAAAGTTTATACACAAGGTATTAATTGAATATCTACCTAATTGAAATTGAGAATATACATTTATAGATATTTATAGCTGAATTCAATATTATGTCAATGTATTTAACACTTCTATATATGCCAATAAAACTTTATCTAAATATTGAATCAAAATGCAGGTTCTGTTGGCACTAATATAGCTCCATAAATTATTTCCTGTTTCTTAAAGGATTGGACCCTTTTTTTCCATTTTCACCTAAAATGACATACCCAAATCTAACTTCCTGTAGCTCAGGACCTAAAATGACATACCCAAATCTAACTTCCTGTAGCTCAGGACCTAAAATGTCATACCCAAATCTAACTGCCTGTAGCTCAGGACCTAAAATGACATACCCAAATCTAACTGCCTGTAGATCAGGACCTAAAATGACGTACCCAAATCTAACTTCCTGTAGCTCAGGACCTAAAATGACATACCCAAATCTAACTTCCTGTAGCTCAGGACCTAAAATGACATACCCAAATCTAACTTCCTGTAGCTCAGGACCTAAAATGTCATACCCAAATCTAACTGCCTGTAGCTCAGGACCTAAAATGACATACCCAAATCTGACTGCCTGTAGATCAGGACCTAAAATGACGTACCCAAATCTAACTTCCTGTAGCTCAGGACCTAAAATGACATACCCAAATCTAACTGCCTGTAGCTCAGGACCTAAAATGTCATACCCAAATCTAACTTCCTGTAGCTCAGGACCTAAAATGTCATACCCAAATCTAACTGCCTGTAGCTCAGGACCTAAAATGTCATACCCAAATCTAACTGCCTGTAGCTCAGGACCTAAAATGTCATACCCAAATCTAACTGCCTGTAGCTCAGGACCTAAAATGTCATACCCAAATCTAACTGCCTGTAGTTTAGAACCTGAAGCAAGGATATGCATATTGTTGGTACCATTTGAAAGGAAATACTTTGACGTTTGTAGAAATGTGAAATGAATATAGGAGAATATAACACATTAGATCTGGTAAAATATAATACATTTTTGAGAGAAAGGCCATACATTCAGATAGGAGTCTAGGTGTAACTTCGATTGTGGCCAACAGATGGCAGCAGTGTGTGTGCAATGCTTCAGACTGATCAAGTGAAGAATTACATGACTACACAATATGTTGTATTAAGTCTGCCAGGAGTTTGCCCAAATGTGCCGAATAGGTCAATTTATATATTTTCAAGTACATAACTATAAAGAACATGCAAAAATGATATGGTAATGAAAATGTTTAGTTTACACACTCCCAGGAATGTCATACATGATGGATCATTAGCTTATACACTAATTTTCACGCATCTAGAGGGCCGGTAGGGGTGGGTGTGTAGTCAGAGACAGCAATAGGGTCAAACTGCAGACCCCAGTTCCTACATTTAAATATACAAATTAATTTTATAAAACAAAACTATGCTACATTTTATCTCTGGGACCCTCAGGATGATAATCAGAGCAAGATTACTGAATGTAAGTACATTATTTACCTTCATAGGTGAATCTATCAAACCAGTTGTCGTGATATAAGTTTTTTGTTCTTGCGCACTCTCCTCAAACAATAGCATGGTATTTATTTAGCTGTAATCGCAACTGTAAATTGGATACTGCAGTTAGATTAACAATAATTTAAGCTTTCTGCCCATATAAGACATGTCTATGTCCCGGAATGTTGGCTTTTGTATACAACATCATTCTAGTCACATTAGCTCACATTAGCAACAACTGTCCCGGTTTAGGGACACCAATCCTGTAGTTAAATTGGTTGTCATTCCAAAGGTTTGAAATATAAACAATAATACAAGACTTGACGTCCTGGCAGTGGACTAAGAGTAGGAATAATTAAGAAGAAGAGGTCAGAAAGTAGAACTATGTCATTTCTATGCTAGAAGTACTAGGCTAAACATCCTATAGATGTTTCCAAGCCATGTTCTTGAAAAGCCAGGAGGAAAATCCAAACGTGGATATATTGTTGCACATTCAACCTTACACAGGTCTAACTTGACATGTGGCTAAAGCAGGGGATTCAAACTGACACAAATGACAGACATCACATGGAACTGCACTGGACTTGTAGATCGTTGAATCTGCAGGAACAGCAGTCACACCACCAACCTACTACAGTCACAGCCGTCACACCACCAACCTACTACAGTCACACCACCAGCCTACTACAGTCACAGCACCAACCTACCACAGTCACAGCCGTCACACTACCAACCTACTACAGTCACAGCCGTCACACCACCAACCTACAACAGTCACAGCCGTCACACCACCAACCTACTACAGTCACAGCCGTCACACAACCAACCTACTACAGTCACAGCCATCACACCACCAACCTACTACAGTCACAGCCGTCACAACACTAACCTACTACAGTCACAGCCATCACACCACCAACCTTCTACAGTCACACCACCAGCCTACTACAGTCACACCACCAACATACTACAGTCACAGCCATCACACCATCAACCTACTACAGTCACAGCCATCACACCACCAACCTACTACAGTCACGCCACCAACCTACTACAGTCACACGTCACACTACCCACATACTACAGTCACAGCCATCACACCACCAACCTACTACAGTCACAGCAATCACATCACCAACCTACTAGAGTCACAGCCATCACACCACCAACCTACTACAGTCACACCCCCAACCTACTACAGTCACACCACCAACCTACCACAGTCACACCACCAACCTACTACAGTCACAACCATCACACCACCAACCTACTACAGTCACAGCCATCACACCACCAGCCTACTACAGTCACAGCCGTCACACCACCAACCTACAACAGTCACAGCCATCACACCACCAACCTACTACAGTCACACCACCAACCTACTACAGTCACAGCCATCACACCACCAACCTACTACAGTCACAGCCATCACACCACCAACCTACTACAGTCACAGCCGTCACACCACCAACCTACTACAGTCACAGCCATCACACCACCAACCTACTACAGTCACAGCCATCACACCACCAACCTACTACTGTCACAGCCGTCACACCACCAGCCTACTACAGTCACAGCCGTCACACCACCAACCTACTACAGTCACAGCCATCACACCACCAACATACTACAGTCACACCACCATCACACCACCAACCTACTACAGTCACAGCACCAGCCTACTACAGTCACACCACCAACCTACTACAGTCACAGCCATCACACCACCAACCTACTACAGTCACAGCCATCACACCACCAACCTACTACAGTCACGCCACCAACCTACTACAGTCACACGTCACACTACCCACATACTACAGTCACAGCCATCACACCACCAACCTACTACAGCAACAGCACCAGCCTACTACAGTCACACCACCAACCTACTACAGTCACAGCCATCACACCACCAACCTACTACAGTCACAGCCATCACACCACCAACCTACTACAGTCACGCCACCAACCTACTACAGTCACACGTCACACTACCCACATACTACAGTCACAGCCATCACACCACCAACCTACTACAGTAACAGCACCAGCCTACTACAGTCACACCACCAACCTACTACAGTCACAGCCATCACACCACCAACCTACTACAGTCACAGCCATCACACCACCAACCTACTACAGTCACAGCCATCACACCACCAACCTACACAGCCATCATAGCACCAGCCTACACAGCCGTCACACCACCAACCTACTACAGTCACAGCACCAGCCTACACAGCTGTCACACCACCAACCTACTACAGTCACAGCACCAGCCTACACAGCCGTCACACCACCAACCTACTACAGTCACAGCACCAGCCTACACAGCCGTCACACCACCAACCTACTACAGTCACAGCACCAGCCTACACAGCCGTCACACCACCAACCTACTACAGTCACAGCACCAGTGTGTGTGTGAACTATGTGTGTGAGTGCGTGCGTGTATTTCTCTTCTCTGAGCTCAAAATCTAACTCATTCACAAAAAGCTTTATAGTCTCTCTCTCTCTCTCTCTCTCTCTCTCTCTCTCTCTCTCACTCACAGCCGTCACACTACCAACCTACTACAGTCACAACCATCACACCACCAACCTACTACAGTCACAGCCATCACACCACCAACCTACTACAGTCACACCACCAACCTACTGCAGTCAGACCACCAACCTACCACAGTCACACCACCAACCTACTACAGTCACAGCCATCACACCACCAACCAACTACAGTCACAGCCGTCACACCACCAACCTACTACAGTCACAGCCGTCACACCACCAACCTACTACAGTCACACCACCAACCTACTACAGTCACGCCACCAACCTACTACAGTCACACCACCAACCTACTACAGTCACAGCCATCACACCACCAACCTACTACAGTCACACCACCAACCTACTTCAGTCACACCACCAACCTACTACAGTCACAGCCGTCACACCACCAACCTACTACAGTCACAGCCGTCACACCACCAACCTACTACAGTCACAGCCGTCACACCACCAACCTACAACAGTCACAGCCGTCATACTACCAACCTACTACAGTCACAGCCATCACACCACCAATCTACTACAGTCACAGCCGTCACACCACCAACCTACTACAGTCACAGCACCAGCCTACACAGCCGTCACACCACCAACCTACTACAGTCACAGCCATCACACCACCAACCTACTACAGTCACAGCCGTCACACCACCAGCCTACTACAGCCACAGCACCAGCCTACACAGCCATCATAGCACCAGCCTACACAGCCATCATAGCACCAGCCTACACAGCTGTCACACCACCAACCTACACAGCCGTCACACCACCAACCTACACAGCCATCATAGCACCAGCCTACACAGCCGTCACACCACCAACCTACTACAGTCACAGCACCAGCCTACACAGCCGTCACACCACCAACCTACTACAGTCACAGCACCAGCCTACACAGCCGTCACACCACCAACCTACTACAGTCACAGCACCAGTGTGTGTGTGAACTTTGTGTGTGAGTGCGTGCGTGTATTTCTCTTCTCTGAGCTCAAAATCTAACTCATTCACAAAAAGCTTTATAGTCTCTCTCTCCCTCTCTCTCTCTCTCTCTCTCTCTCTCACTCACAGCCGTCACACTACCAACCTACTACAGTCACAGCCATCACACCACCAACCTACTACAGTCACAGCCATCACACCACCAACCTACTACAGTCACAGCCATCACACCACCAACCTACTACAGTCACACCACCAACCTACTACAGTCACACCACCAACCTACCACAGTCACACCACCAACCTACTACAGTCACAGCCATCACACCACCAACTAACTACAGTCACAGCCGTCACACCACCAACCTACTACAGTCACAGCCGTCACACCACCAACCTACTACAGTCACACCACCAACCTACTACAGTCACGCCACCAACCTACTACAGTCACACCACCAACCTACTACAGTCACAGCCATCACACCACCAACCTACTACAGTCACAGCCATCACACCCCCAACCTACTAGAGTCACCTCCATCACACCACCAACCAACTACAGTCACAGCCATCACACCACCAACTAACTACAGTCACAGCCGTCACACCACCAACCTACTACAGTCACAGCCATCACACCACCAACCTACTACAGTCACACCACCAACCTACTACAGTCACGCCACCAACCTACTACAGTCACACCACCAACCTACTACAGTCACAGCCATCACACCACCAACCTACTACAGTCACAGCCATCACACCCCCAACCTACTAGAGTCACCTCCATCACACCACCAACCAACTACAGTCACAGCCATCACACCACCAACTAACTACAGTCACAGCCGTCACACCACCAACCTACTACAGTCACAGCCATCACACCACCAACCTACTACAGTCACACCACCAACCTACTACAGTCACGCCACCAACCTACTACAGTCACACCACCAACCTACTACAGTCACAGCCATCACACCACCAACCTACTACAGTCACAGCCATCACACCCCCAACCTACTAGAGTCACCTCCATCACACCACCAACCTACTACAGTCACACTACCAACCTACCACAGTCACACCACCAACCTACCACAGTCACACCACCAACCTACTACAGTCACAGCCATCACACCACCAACCTACTACAGTCACAGCCGTCACACCACCAGCCTACTACAGTCACACCACCAACCTACTACAGTCACAGCCGTCACACCACTAACCTACTACAGTCACAGCCGTCACACCACCAACCTACTACAGTCACACCACCAACCTACTTCAGTCACACCACCAACCTACTACAGTCACAGCCGTCACACCACCAACCTACTACAGTCACAGCCGTCACACCACCAACCTACTACTGTCACAGCCGTCACACCACCAACCTACAACAGTCACAGCCGTCACACTACCAACCTACTACAGTCACAGCCATCACACCACCAATCTACTACAGTCACAGCCGTCACACCACCAACCTACTACAGTCACGCCACCAACCTACTACAGTCACACCACCAACCTACTACAGTCACAGCCATCACACCACCAACCTACTACAGTCACACCACCAACCTACTTCAGTCACACCACCAACCTACTACAGTCACAGCCGTCACACCACCAACCTACTACAGTCACAGCCGTCACACCACCAACCTACTACTGTCACAGCCGTCACACCACCAACCTACAACAGTCACAGCCGTCACACTACCAACCTACTACAGTCACAGCCATCACACCACCAATCTACTACAGTCACAGCCGTCACACCACCAACCTACTACAGTCACAGCACCAGCCTACACAGCCGTCACACCACCAACCTACTACAGTCACAGCCATCACACCACCAACTTACTACAGTCACAGCCGTCACACCACCAGCCTACTACAGCCACAGCACCAGCTTACACAGCCATCATAGCACCAGCCTACACAGCCATCATAGCACCAGCCTACACAGCTGTCACACCACCAACCTACACAGCCGTCACACCACCAACCTACACAGCCATCATAGCACCAGCCTACACAGCCGTCACACCACCAACCTACTACAGTCACAGCACCAGCCTACACAGCCGTCACACCACCAACCTACTACAGTCACAGCACCAGCCTACACAGCCGTCACACCACCAACCTACTACAGTCACAGCACCAGCCTACACAGCCGTCACACCACCAACCTACTACAGTCACAGCACCAGCCTACACAGCCGTCACACCACCAACCTACTACAGTCACAGCACCAGCCTACACAGCCGTCACACCACCAACCTACTACAGTCACAGCACCAGCCTACACAGCCGTCACACCACCAACCTACTACAGTCACAGCACCAGCCTACACAGCCGTCACACCACCAACCTACTACAGTCACAGCACCAGCCTACACAGCCGTCACACCACCAACCTACTACAGTCACAGCACCAGCCTACACAGCCGTCACACCACCAACCTACTACAGTCACAGCACCAGCCTACACAGCCGTCACACCACCAACCTACTACAGTCACAGCACCAGCCTACACAGCCGTCACACCACCAACCTACTACAGTCACAGCACCAGCCTACACAGCCGTCACACCACCAACCTACTACAGTCACAGCACCAGCCTACACAGCCGTCACACCACCAACCTACTACAGTCACAGCACCAGCCTACACAGCCGTCACACCACCAACCTACTACAGTCACAGCACCAGCCTACACAGCCGTCACACCACCAACCTACTACAGTCACAGCACCAGCCTACACAGCCGTCACACCACCAACCTACTACAGTCACAGCACCAGCCTACACAGCCGTCACACCACCAACCTACTACAGTCACAGCACCAGCCTACACAGCCGTCACACCACCAACCTACTACAGTCACAGCACCAGCCTACACAGCCGTCACACCACCAACCTACTACAGTCACAGCACCAGCCTACACAGCCGTCACACCACCAACCTACTACAGTCACAGCACCAGCCTACACAGCCGTCACACCACCAACCTACTACAGTCACAGCACCAGCCTACACAGCCGTCACACCACCAACCTACTACAGTCACAGCACCAGCCTACACAGCCGTCACACCACCAACCTACTACAGTCACAGCACCAGCCTACACAGCCGTCACACCACCAACCTACTACAGTCACAGCACCAGACTACACAGCCGTCACACCACCAACCTACTACAGTCACAGCACCAGCCTACACAGCCGTCACACCACCAACCTACTACAGTCACAGCACCAGCCTACACAGCCGTCACACCACCAACCTACTACAGTCACAGCACCAGCCTACACAGCCGTCACACCACCAACCTACTACAGTCACAGCACCAGCCTACACAGCCGTCACACCACCAACCTACTACAGTCACAGCACCAGCCTACACAGCCGTCACACCACCAACCTACTACAGTCACAGCACCAGCCTACACAGCCGTCACACCACCAACCTACTACAGTCACAGCACCAGCCTACACAGCCGTCACACCACCAACCTACTACAGTCACAGCACCAGCCTACACAGCCGTCACACCACCAACCTACTACAGTCACAGCACCAGCCTACACAGCCGTCACACCACCAACCTACTACAGTCACAGCACCAGCCTACACAGCCGTCACACCACCAACCTACTACAGTCACAGCACCAGCCTACACAGCCGTCACACCACCAACCTACTACAGTCACAGCACCAGCCTACACAGCCGTCACACCACCAACCTACTACAGTCACAGCACCAGCCTACACAGCCGTCACACCACCAACCTACTACAGTCACAGCACCAGCCTACACAGCCGTCACACCACCAACCTACTACAGTCACAGCACCAGCCTACACAGCCGTCACACCACCAACCTACTACAGTCACAGCACCAGTGTGTGTGTGAACTATGTGTGTGAGTGCGTGCGTGTATTTCTCTTCTCTGAGCTCAAAATCTAACTCATTCACAAAAAGCTTTATAGTCTCTCTCTCTCTCTCTCTCTCTCTCTCTCGCACAGCCCTCCTTGTGTGCCAATTATCCTCTCAGTGGCTTAGAGCCTCCATCTCTAGACAATAGCAGCAATCACAGCCCCCCCCCCCCCCCCTTTCTCTCCTCCAATCTCTTTCTTCCGCCACCCGGGATCCAGGAGAGGGTAATTTTCCCAAACAACGGTGTGCATCGCAGGAAACGGCAAAGACAGAGAGAGAGGGGGGAGAGAGAGAGAGGGGGGGAGAGAGAGGGAGGAGAGAGAGAGAGGGGGGAGAGAGAGTGAGGGAGGAGAGAGAGAGAGGGAGGAGAGAGATAGGGGGGAGAGAGAGAGGGGGAGAGAGAGAGGGGGGAGAGAGAGAGAGGGAGGAGAGAGAGAGAGGGAGGAGAGAGAGAGAGGGGGGAGAGAGAGAGAGAGGGGAGAGAGAGAGAGGGAGGAGAGAGAGAGAGGGAGGAGAGAGAGAGAGGGGGAGAGAGAGAGAGGGAGGAGAGAGAGGACTCGCTGGGGGAGTGATTTCTCAGGTTACTGGCCCTCTCGGAGATCAGAGAGGCTGATCTGTATACAACACACATACACAAACACAGAAATCATACACACACCCTAAAACACACAACCTTAAACACACACTGGCACCTTTAAAGGAATAGTTTTTTTAATGTAATTAGAATTGTAATGATGTGCGGAAAGCCCTGTGTACAAAACAATGCATAGAATGAAGTACACAAACGGTTGAAACCTGTTCTACAGTGGCTTGTGAAAGTATTCACCCCCTTGGCATTTCTCCTATTTTGTTGCCTTACAACCTGGAATTAAAATAGATTTTTGGAGGGGGGAGTGTATCATTTGATTTACACAACATGCCTACCACTTTGAAGATGCAAAATGTTTTTTTATTGTGAAACAAACAAGAAATAAGACAAAAAAAACTGAAAACTTGAGCGTGCTTAAACTTCTTATGGCTGGGGGCAGTATTGAGTAGCTTGGATGAATAAGGTGCCTAGAGTAAACTGCCTGTTACTCAGGCCCAGTTGCTAATATATTTATATTATTAGTAGATTTTGATAGAAAACACACTGAAGTTTCTAAAACTGTTTGAATGATGACTGTGAGTATAATAGAACTCATATGGCAGGCAAAAACCGTGAGCACGTGTGATCAGAAAAAATCCAACCAGGAAGTGGGAAATCTGAGGTTTGTAGTTTTTCATATTCATATTGTCATATTGCACTTCCTAAGGCTTCCACCTGATGTCAACAGTCTTTAGAACCTTGTTTGATGCTTCTACTGTGAAGGAGGGGGAAATGAGAGCTGTTTGTGAGTCAGGGGTCTGGCAGAGTGCTATGAGCTCAGTCTCATGCGCTCACGTGAGAGTTAGCTTGCGTTCCATTGCTTTTCTACAGACAAAGGAATTCTCCGGTTGGAACATTATTGAAGATTTCTGATAAAAGCATCCTAAAGATTGATTCTATACTTCGTTTGACATGTTTCTACGAACTGTAATATTACTTTTCATCTGAACTTTCGCCTGGACTTGCCCGCGCCTCGTGAGTTTGGATTGTGTGCTAAATGCACAAACAAAAAGGAGGTATTTGGACATAAATGATGGCCTTTATCATCACATCAAACATTTATTGTGGAACTGGGATTCCTGGGAGTGCATTCTGATGAAGATCATCAAGGGTAAGTGAATATTTATAATGCTATTTCTGATTTTGTTGACTCCACAACATGGCAGACATCTGTATGGCTTGTTTTGTTGTCTGAGCGCTGTACTCAGATTATTACCTGGTGTGCTTTTTCGGTAAAGCTTTTTTGAAATCTGACACAGCGATTGCATTAACTCTTTGGGATAGGGGGCAGCATTTTCACTTTTGGATAAATAGCATGCCTAATTTCAACTTCCTGCTACTCATGCCAAGAATATAAGATATGCATATTATTAGTAGATTTGGATAGAAAACACTCTGAAGTTTCTAAAATTGTTTGAATCATGTCTGTGAGTATAACAGAACTGATGTAGCAGAAAAAACCCCGAGGACTAACCATTCAAAACAAATTGATGTCACTCTCGTTTCATTGGATTTCATTGGGAATACAGATTTCTAAGGGACCTTCTTGCAGTTCCTATCGCTTCCACTGGATGTCCCCAGTCTTTAGAAATTGGTTGAGGTTTTTCCTTTGTGTAATGAAGAAGTATGGCCATATTGAACGAGGGTCACTTGAAGTGTACTGTTAGATAGAGGCGCGTGACCAGAAAGCTAGCTTCAGTTTGTTTTCCTCCTGTATTGAACACAGATCATCCCGTCTTCAATTTTATCGATTATTAAATCTAAATACTTTCTGTCATATGAGTTCTGTTATACTCACAGACATGATTCAAACAGTTTTAGAAACTTCAGAGTGTTTTCTATCCAAATATATCTACTAATAATATGCATATCTTATCTTCTGGGGATGAGTAGCAGGCAGTTGAATTGGGCATGCATTTCATCCGTTTGTGAAAATACTGCCCCCTGTCACCAAGAAGTTAAACAGGTCAACATGGAGCAAGATGGATTACTCAGAGCATACGCAGACCAACTGGAAAATGTCTTCACTGACATTTTCAACCTCTCCCTGACTGTGCCTCATGAAAGCGAAGGTAACATGCCTAAACGATTACCACCCCGTAGTACTCACGTTTATGAAGGAAGTGCTTTGAAAGGCTGGTCATGGCTCACATAAAAACCATCAGGCCGGAAACCCTACACTCACTCCAATTCGCATACCGCCAACAGATCCACAGATGACACAATCTCAAAAGCACTCCACACGTCCCTTTCCCACCTGGACAAACGGAACACCTATGTCAGAATGCTGTTAATTGACTACAGCTCAGCGTTCAACACCATAGTACCCTCAAAGCTCATCACTAAGCCAAGCACTCTGGGACTAAACACCTCCCTCTGCAACTGGATCCTGGACTTCCTGACAGGCCGCCCCCAGGTGGTAAGGGTAGGCAAAAACACATCTGCCATACTGATGATCAACACTGGGACCCCTCAGGGTTGCATGCTCAGTCTCCTCCTGTACTCCCTGTTCACCCATGACTGGGTGCGCAACCACGACTCTAACACCATCATTAAATTTGCTGACGACACAACAGTGGTAGGCCTGATCACCAACAATGTTGAGAGAGCCTGTAGGGAGGAGATTAGAGACCTGGCAGCGTGGTGTCAGGACAACAACCTCTCCCTCAATGTGAGCAAGACAAAGGAGATGATCGTGGACTATAGGAAAAGGGGCTGAAGTGGAGCGTGTCGAGAGTTTAAAGATAATTGGTGTCCACATCATCACCGAACTATCGTGGTCCAAACACACCGAGACAGTTTTGAAGAGGGCACGACAACACCTTTTCCCCCTCAGGAGACTGGAAAGATTTGGCATGGGTCCCCAGATCCTCAAAAAGTTCTACAGCTGCACTATTGAGTGCATCCTGACCGGTTGCATCACCGCCTGGTATGGCAACAGCTCGGCATCTGACCATAAGGTGCTACAGAGGGTAGTGCGTACGGCCCAGTACATCACTGGGGCCAAGCTTCCTGACTTTCAGGACGTATATACTAGGCGGTGTCAGAGGAGGCCCAAAAAATTGTCAGACTCCAGTCACCCAAGTCATAGACTGTTTTCTCTGTTACCGCATGGCAAGCGGTACCGGAACGCCAAGTCTAGGACCAAAAGGCTCCTTATAAATCTTCTTCAGGATTGGTGGGTTCCCTGCGGGACTGTTGAGCAAACTTAGGCTAATGCGATTAGCATGAGGTTGTAAGTAACAAGAACATTTCCCAGGACATATACATATCTGATATTGGCAGAAATTTGCATTTCAGTAGCTATTACAGTGAAAGAATACCATGCTATTGTTTGAGAAGAGTGCACAATTTTGAACCTTAAAAAGTTATTAATAAACAAATTAGGTATATTTGGGAAGTCTTTATACATTGGATCAGTCTAAAACTTTGCACATACACTGCCATCTAGTGGCCAACATGTATATTGCACTTGGGCTCAAATAACACATTATGGCCATTCTCTTTCATTTCAAATATGATGGTACAAAAAAAATACAAAAGAACGGTTGGTTTTTTCTTTGTATTATCTTTTACCAGATCTATTGTGTTATATTATCTTACATTACTTTCACATTTCCACAAACTTCAAAGTGTTTCCTTTTAAATGGTACCAATAATATGCATATCCTTGCTTCAGGGCCTGAGCTACAGCCAGTTAGATTTAAGTATGTCATTTCAGACGAAATTTGAACGAAAGGGGCGGATCCTTAGATCAGTCTAATAAAGCCTGGGGACTGGAGGCTCTAGTGGACTCATCAGTGTTTAACAGGGCTTAGATCAGTCTTATAAAGCCTGGGGACTGGAGGCTCTAGTGGACTCATCAGTGTTTAACAGGGCTTAGATCAGTCTAATAAAGCCTGGGGACTGGAGGCTCTAGTGGACTCATCAGTGTTTAACAGGGCTTAGATCAGTCTAATAAAGCCTGGGGACTGGAGGCTCTAGTGGACTCATCAGTGTTTAACAGGGCTTAGATCAGTCTAATAAAGCCTGGGGTCTGGAGGCTCTAGTGGACTCATCAGTGTTTAACAGGGCTTTGATCAGTCTAATAAAGCCTGGGGTCTGGAGGCTCTAGTGGACTCATCAGTGTTTAACAGAGCTTAGATCAGTCTAATAAAGCCTGGGGTCTGGAGGCTCTAGAGGACTCATTAGTGTTTAACAGGGCTTAGATCAGTCTAATAAAGCCTGGGTACCTAATTTAACAGTCGGTTAACGCATTAACACACCAATTAAGATTACACACACACACACACACACACACACACACACACACACACACACACACACACACACACACACACACACACACACACACACACACACACACACACACACACACACACACACACACACACACACACACACACACACACACACACACACACACACACACACACACACTCCCTTCATAAGCATGCTAATGACCTCATGAATAGTCCATCTGACCCCAGGGACCCAAAGAGGTCTCTGGTCTTCAGGCACCCAGGGACGCAAAGAAACTCTCAGAGGCAATTACAATATTTATAGTGTGTTCAAGGACAGCTGTGTCTGTGTGTGTGTGTATTATACTATTATAAACCCCTCTCAGAGACACTATAAACAATATAGTACAATATATATTTTAATATATATTCATAGCAGAGATATCAACAATAATATTACACTTTATGTACCCCTTCCAGAGACATCAACAACAAATCCTGTGCCCGTACATCGAATACCTGGGCTTCAATGACATCACAGTGAAGAACCGTTACCCTCTACCACTCATCTCCTCGGCCTTCGAGCCGCTCCAGGGGACCACCGTGTTCTCCAAGCTGGACGTACGGAACGCCTACCACTTTTTACAATTTTATTTAACCTTTATTTAACTAAGCAAGTTTTATATCTTTATTTTATTAGGCAAGTCAGTTAAGAACAATTCTCATTTTTAATGATGGCCTAGGAACAGTGGGTTAACTGCCTTGTTCAGGGACATGAACATGGTGCGAGTACGGGAGGGGTACTGCTTCCCAATCAGTGGAACAACACGACCAGCGGTCACTACGAGTATCTGGTCATGTCATTTGGCCTTACCAACACCCCCGCTGTGTTTCAAAGCTCTGGTTAATGATGTTTTCCGCGACATGTTGAACTGGTTTGTCTTCGTATACCTCCAAGGCTTCTCCCGCTCCGCCCAAGAACACGTGCTCCATGTTCGACAGGTTCTCCAACGCCTCCTGGAGAACAAGCGGAGAAGTGCAGGGAGTGTACAGATAGATCCCAGAAAGGTGAGAGCGGTGGTAGATTGGCCCCAGCCTATTTCCAGGGTGCAGCTGCAATGTTTCCTGCAATTCGCCAACTTTTATCGCAGCTTTATTGGGGGTTACAGCACCCTTGCTTCCCTTATGTCTGCACTCATCTCTCCCAAGGTTCCGTTCCCGCCAGTTCGGCGTCCCTGCCAGTTCGTGGTGGAGGCCAATGCTTCGGATGTCGGAGTGGGGGCTGTCCTGTCCCAGCGTTCTGCCCTGGACCTCAAGTTACATACCTTCTTCTCTCATGTGGGGAATTGTGAGCATCTTGCGGTGAAGATGGCATTGGAGGAGTGGAGGCACTGGCTGGAGGAGGCGGAACATCCGTTCATTGTGTGGACCGACCACAAGAACCTGGAATATCTCTGCACCCCCAATCGTCTCAATTCCAGGCAAGCTAGGTGGGCCCTGCTGTTCACCCGGTTCAACTTCTCCCTCTCCTACCGATCAGGATCCAAGTATATCAAGCAGGATGTGCTGTTGCATAGCGGCACCGGTCCCCCGGTGCGAAAGCGGGGGCCTCACTGCGGTGGCGGTCAGCGCTCACCTTCTGTTGCCCACCAGCCCGTTTTAGCGCTTCCTGGACGGCTCTCCAGGTCTCCTTTGAGCGCTGCACCCATTCCTCCACCGCAGGAGCCTCGGTCTGGCTCCGATGCCAAGGTGCTCTGGAACCCGCTCTGGGTTCCCATTTTGTTTTGTGCGTGATTGTCGTTGTCAAGTGGTTTCATTTTGTGCTCTGGATTTTGTGCTCTGGATTTATGTTTATCCTTGTAGGAACATTGCTTAATTTGAGTAAAGCTCAAATAAGCAATGACTCCGCCTCATCCATTCACCTAGAACGTTGACAGAATCACGCACCACAACTATGGAGTCAGCAGGTGCACCCAGCCCTCATCTACCTGTGGAGTAGAGTGTCCAGCAGAACGCGACTATGTTACAGAGTCTCGGTACAGCCATGGATCGCGTGCTGCAAACAATGGAACGATGGGAGGGTGGGGGTTTCTGGCAACCCCATCATCATCACCTAACCCTAACCCTAACCCTCCCACAACAACCTCCCGGGGGCGTATGACGGAACGGCTGCCGAGAGAGTGAGCGCCCTCCCATCTCCTGTCTGACTGGAAAAGCACTGGAATGGGCCAACACCATCTGGGGAAGGGAAGGACAATTACGAGAATTTCACCCGCTGCTTATGGGCAGTTTTCGATCATCCACCTGAAGGGAGAGCGGTGGGGGAACGCTTGTATCATCTCAGACAGGTGATGAGGAGCGCACAAGATTTTGCGCTGGACTTTCGAACTCTGGCCGCCGGCACGGGATGTAATGAGCGGGCCCTGATCGACCACTACAGGTGTAGTTTACGCGAGGACATTCGTAGGGAGCTAGCCTGCAGGGACACCACCCTTAACCTTGACCAGCTGGTGGACCTATCCATCCGGCTGGATAACCTGTAGGCCTCCCGCGGACATCTGGATCGGGGTCCGTCAGTTCCAACCCCCCAGCACTTCCAATCCAACGCCGATGGAGCTGGGAGGGGGACCGGAGGGGGGACCATTCACTGCACCACCTGTGGCCGCAGAGGGCATGTCTGAGCTGTGTGTTAGTAGTTTAAACAGACCTCTGGTGGCATGTCTTGTGGGGTATGTATGGGTGTCTGAGCTGTGTGTTAGTAGTTTAAACAGACCTCTGGTGGCATGTCTTGTGGGGTATGTATGGGTGTCTGAGCTGTGTGTTAGTAGTTTAAACAGACCTCTGGTGACATGTCTTGTGGGGTATGTATGGGTGTCTGAGCTGTGTGCCAGTTGTTAGGGAATGATCAGAATTAGTTGGGTAACATAGATAAGATGTTTTATTTCCATGATATGCTTAAGAGTTATTTCTCATAAGAATGTATTTTGTTGTACTATAGTGGTGGCCATTGGCAGTTATCTGTTCTATGTCAGGACTAAGTTGCATGGGCCGCATAGAGGGGAGAGGTCAAGGGGTCATCATGTGTAAACATATATTTTCTGTGTGCCAGTGACTCCCTAATTTTCTCATCGGGAAAAGGAGGGTGACAGTGTCTGGAATCATTCTATGCTCCCTCTTTGTTGACCTATAGGGTCACTCTCCTCTCCGTGAGTTTGTCCTCTGATTGGTCGTATTTAGAATTGGTTCTATCTAAATGACAATTTGATATATATCATAGGGTGGGGGTAATGTCTTGGTACCATTTTGTACCAAGGAGGAGATAAGAGCTTTGTTTAGGAGACCAAACTGAACGATAATTTATAGCCCACTCTGTCTGACTAGGGGATATTCTCTCTGAAGTAAGGTTTTTTCTTTGTGTAAGTTCCTAAGACCTGTGTTTTGTCATGTCGTCTTGAGAGGGGATGGATCTTTGCTATAAAGGAACCCATTTGCCATTATGTTGGGACTCTCAACTTTTCATTTAGAGATAATGAACTGTTGAAAGTCAAAATGCTATTGCAAAAGCTTAATTATTATTAAAGGTGAAGATTAAGCATAACTCTGACTCGTGTGTGATTTGCTCTCTCATCATTTGGTAATTAAGGAAATTTCCACGACACAGTAGTTTAAACAGACAGCTTGGTAACTTCAGCTTGCCAGCACTTATTACAAAAACAAGTAGTGATGAAGTCAATCTCTCCTCCACTTTTCACATGTTACATGTTCCTCAGTACACAAACAAACACAAAACAATATAACAAGTCATACTGTGGGGTGTTGGACCCAGTCAGGTCTTTATATAACAAGTCATACTGTGGGGTGTTGGACCCAGTCAGGTCTTTATATAACAATATAACAAGTCATACTGTGGGGTGTTGGACCCAGTCAGGTCTTTATATAACAAGTCATACTGTGGGGTGTTGGACCCAGTCAGGTCTTTATATAACAATATAACAAGTCATACTGTGGGGTGTTGGACCCAGTCAGGTCTTTATATAACAAGTCATACTGTGGGGTGTTGAACCCAGTCAGGTCTTTATATAACAATATAACAAGTCATACTGTGGGGTGTTGGACCCAGTCAGGTCTTTATATAACAAGTCATACTGTGGGGTGTTGGACCCAGTCAGGTCTTTATATAACAATATAACAAGTCATACTGTGGGGTGTTGGACCCAGTCAGGTCTTTATATAACAAGTCATACTGTGGGGTGTTGAACCCAGTCAGGTCTTTATATAACAATATAACAAGTCATACTGTGGGGTGTTGGACCCAGTCAGGTCTTTATATAACAAGTCATACTGTGGGGTGGTGGACCCAGTCAGGTCTTTATATAACAATATAACAAGTCATACTGTGGGGTGTTGGACCCAGTCAGGTCTTTATATAACAAGTCATACTGTGGGGTGTTGGACCCAGTCAGGTCTTTATATAACAATATAACAAGTCATACTGTGGGGTGTTGAACCCAGTCAGGTCTTTATATAACAATATAACAAGTCATACTGTGGGGTGTTGGACCCAGTCAGGTCTTTATATAACAAGTCATACTGTGGGGTGCTGGACCCAGTCAGGTCTTTATATAACAAGTCATACTGTGGGGTGCTGGACCCAGTCAGGTCTTTATATAACAAGTCATACTGTGGGGTGTTGGACCCAGTCAGGTCTTTATATAACAATATAACAAGTCATACTGTGGGGTGTTGGACCCAATCAGGTCTTTATATAACAAGTCATACTGTGGGGTGGTGGACCCAGTCAGGTCTTTATATAACAATATAACAAGTCATACTGTGGGGTGTTGGACCCAGTCAGGTCTTTATATAACAAGTCATACTGTGGGGTGTTGGACCCAGTCAGGTCTTTATATAACAATATAACAAGTCATACTGTGGGGTGTTGGACCCAGTCAGGTCTTTATATAACAAGTCATACTGTGGGGTGTTGAACCCAGTCAGGTCTTTATATAACAATATAACAAGTCATACTGTGGGGTGTTGGACCCAGTCAGGTCTTTATATGACAAGTCATACTGTGGGGTGCTGGACCCAGTCAGGTCTTTATATAACAAGTCATACTGTGGGGTGCTGGACCCAGTCAGGTCTTTATATAACAAGTCATACTGTGGGGTGTTGGACCCAGTCAGGTCTTTATATAACAATATAACAAGTCATACTGTGGGGTGTTGGACCCAGTCAGGTCTTTATATAACAATATAACAAGTCATACTGTGGGGTGTTGGACCCAATCAGGTCTTTATATAACAAGTCATACTGTGGGGTGTTGGACCCAGTCAGGTCTTTATATAACAAGTCATACTGTGGGTTGTTGGACCCAGTCAGGTCTTTATATAACAATATAACAAGTCATACTGTGGGGTGTTGGACCCAGTCAGGTCTTTATATAACAAGTCATACTGTGGGGTGTTGAACCCAGTCAGGTCTTTATATAACAATATAACAAGTCATACTGTGGGGTGTTGGACCCAGTCAGGTCTTTATATAACAATATAACAAGTCATACTGTGGGGTGTTGGACCCAGTCAGGTCTTTAAATAACAATATAACAAGTCATACTGTGGGGTGTTGGACCCAGTCAGGTCTTTATATAACAATATAACAAGTCATACTGTGGGGTGTTGGACCCAGTCAGGTCTTTATATAACAAGTCATACTGTGGGGTGTTGAACCCAGTCAGGTCTTTATATAACAATATAACAAGTCATACTGTGGGGTGTTGGACCCAGTCAGGTCTTTATATAACAAGTCATACTGTGGGGTGGTGGACCCAGTCAGGTCTTTATATAACAATATAACAAGTCATACTGTGGGGTGTTGGACCCAGTCAGGTCTTTATATAACAAGTCATACTGTGGGGTGCTGGACCCAGTCAGGTCTTTATATAACAAGTCATACTGTGGGGTGCTGGACCCAGTCAGGTCTTTATATAACAAGTCATACTGTGGGGTGTTGGACCCAGTCAGGTCTTTATATAACAATATAACAAGTCATACTGTGGGGTGTTGGACCCAGTCAGGTCTTTATATAACAATATAACAAGTCATACTGTGGGGTGTTGGACCCAATCAGGTCTTTATATAACAAGTCATACTGTGGGGTGGTGGACCCAGTCAGGTCTTTATATAACAATATAACAAGTCATACTGTGGGGTGTTGGACCCAGTCAGGTCTTTATATAACAAGTCATACTGTGGGGTGTTGGACCCAGTCAGGTCTTTATATAACAAGTCATACTGTGGGGTGTTGGACCCAGTCAGGTCTTTATATAACAAGTCATACTGTGGGGTGTAGGACCCAGTCAGGTCTTTATATAACAAGTCATACTGTGGGGTGTTGGACCCAGTCAGGTCTTTATATAACAATATAACAAGTCATACTGTGGGGTGTTGGACCCAGTCAGGTCTTTATATAACAATATAACAAGTCATACTGTGGGGTGTTGGACCCAGTCAGGTCTTTATATAACAAGTCATACTGTGGTGTGTAGGACCCAGTCAGGTCTTTATATAACAAGTCATACTGTTGGGTGTTGGACCCAGTCAGGTCTTTATATAACAATATAACAAGTCATACTGTGGGGTGTTGGACCCAGTCAGGTCTTTATATAACAAGTCATACTGTGGGGTGTTGGACCCAGTCAGGTCTTTATATAACAAGTCATACTGTGGGGTGTTGGACCCAGTCAGGTCTTTATATAACAAGTCATACTGTGGGGTGTTGAACCCAGTCAGGTCTTTATATAACAATATAACAAGTCATACTGTGGGGTGTTGGACCCATTCAGGTCTTTATATAACAATATAACAAGTCATACTGTGGGGTGTTGAACCCAGTCAGGTCTTTATATAACAATATAACAAGTCATACTGTGGGGTGTTGGACCCAGTCAGGTCTTTATATAACAAGTCATACTGTGGGGTGTTGGACCCAGTCAGGTCTTTATATAACAAGTCATACTGTGGTGTGTAGGACCCAGTCAGGTCTTTATATAACAAGTCATACTGTTGGGTGTTGGACCCAGTCAGGTCTTTATATAACAAGTCATACTGTGGGGTGTTGGACCCAGTCAGGTCTTTATATAACAAGTCATACTGTGGGGTGTTGGACCCAGTCAGGTCTTTATATAACAATATAACAAGTCATACTGTGGGGTGTTGGACCCAGTCAGGTCTTTATATAACAAGTCATACTGTGGGGTGTTGAACCCAGTCAGGTCTTTATATAACAATATAACAAGTCATACTGTGGGGTGTTGGACCCAGTCAGGTCTTTATATAACAAGTCATACTGTGGGGTGCTGGACCCAGTCAGGTCTTTATATAACAAGTCATACTGTGGGGTGCTGGACCCAGTCAGGTCTTTATATAACAAGTCATACTGTGGGGTGTTGAACCCAGTCAGGTCTTTATATAACAATATAACAAGTCATACTGTGGTGTGTTGGACCCAGTCAGGTCTTTATATAACAATATAACAAGTCATACTGTGGGGTGTTGGACCCAGTCAGGTCTTTATATAACAAGTCATACTGTGGGGTGTTGAACCCAGTCAGGTCTTTATATAACAATATAACAAGTCATACTGTGGGGTGTTGGACCCAGTCAGGTCTTTATATAACAAGTCATACTGTGGGGTGTTGGACCCAGTCAGGTCTTTATATAACAAGTCATACTGTGGGGTGGTGGACCCAGTCAGGTCTTTATATAAGAAGTCACACTGTGGGGTGTTGGACCCAGTCAGGTCTTTATATAACAATATAACAAGACATACTGTGGGGTGTTGGACCCAGTCAGGTCTTTATATAACAAGTCATACTGTGGGGTGTTGGACCCAGTCAGGTCTTTATATAACAATATAACAAGTCATACTGTGGGGTGTTGGACCCAGTCAGGTCTTTATATAACAATATAACAAGTCATACTGTGGGGTGCTGGACCCAGTCAGGTCTTTATATAACAAGTCATACTGTGGGGTGTTGGACCCAGTCAGGTCTTTATATAACAATATAACAAGTCATATCATTGTAACAGGTAGTAATCAAGTCCTAGTCTCCATGGGAACAGAGGAGGTGGTCTCAGGTTGGACTACTCCAGATGATCTTGGTTCTGACACACACACACGCACACACACACACGCACGCACACGCACACGCACACACACAAACTCAACTCAACCCCTATAAATACCTCTCACACAGTAACCTGTGTATCATGGGAACCTTCATAAATCAGCAGAACTGTAGTGTCCTGTAATACTTTGTTTGAAGTCGGACACCATTAGACACGTTTAAACCTTAACATATTTTTCCTTTTATTTTTTTTTACCCTTTTAAAGCAATACAAATACATGAAGTTTCAAGAAGTCCAGCAATGTAATTACATTGAGCATTACACAGGACTGTGAATAGTGTAGCTGGTGGACGAATGCTTCTGCCTACTGAAGGTGCATGTTGGTTCCAGCCTTAAAAGTAACATCAAAGAAAGTTTTCAGGTCTGTTGGGAAATGCCTTGGTCACACCATGTGGATGAGGACATGTCTGTTGGGTCTGACAGGTCAGTTATTCCTAATTTTTAACCCCTACTGATCTGATAGATGCTGCTCTGCCTTACCACTGAACTCGTTTAGAGCTAGAGGCTGTTCCTCAAAGCTCAACAGTAAGGGCCTTACAGTGAATTGGGTCGAGTGCCTAAGCTCCCTCAGCCTGAACCTCATAAACCCGGCGCCTTCTCAGGATTGTCCGGGACAACCTTGGCACACCATGAGCGTGTCACCTTCCTCTGGGTTGGCTTTAGCCCAGAGACACCCCTCCCTAAGACTCCTACCAATGCACTCAGTTACTATGGTAGGTCTCTGGTTAGGTTCCTTTATACCAGCAACTCGGGTCCCCGATAGACTAACTAACCAGATGCTAAAAATCCTCAATTAATCATGTTTCAGAAACCCAGAGTAAAACTACATGCACTTGTTTGACTCTTTGGTGACATAGGGGTTTCAGAACAATAGCGCCAGTTATAAAAAAAAATCAAAATCAAGCAATCAGAAATTAATATCACAAATCAATGATGAGCAAAAATTGACAGTAAATTAAATTGATAGACCACCTTCAGCATCCTTAACTAAAACCCTGTTGCGGTGTGCCAATAAAATGTTTTTTTTTTTTGTCTATTACAATTTTATAAAAAGCACAATATTAAATAACAAGATAAACCTTCTATAAACAGTTTTTGGCTCCGCCCTCAGGATGATCAGTCTTTCAGATGGGGTCAAAAACTCTAACAACTGGTGGGTCTCCTGCGGGACGGTTGAGCTAACGTAGGCTAATGGGATTAGCATGAGGTTGTAAGTAACAAGAACATTTCCCAGGACATAGACATATCTGATCTTGGCAGAAAGCTTAAATTCTTGTTAATCTAACTGCATTGTCCAATTTAAAGTAGCTATTACAGTGAAAGAATACCATGCTATTGTTTGAGGAGAGTGCACAGTTATGAACATGAAAAGTTATTAATAAACAAATTAGGCACGTTTGGGCAGTCTTGATACAAAATGAACAGAAATACAATTGTTCATTGGATCAGTCTAACACTTTGCACATACACTGCTGCCATCTAGTGGCCATAATCTAAATTGCACCTGGCCTGGAATAATACATTATGGCCTTTCTCTTGCATTTCAAACATGGTACAAAAACTACAAACAAACGATTGTTTTTTCTTTGTATTATCTTTTACCAGATCTAATGTGTTATATTCTCCTATATTACTTATATTACTTTATATCACATTTTCACAATCTTCAAAGTGTTTCTTTTAAAATGTTACCAAGAATAAGCATATCCTTGCTTCAGGACCTGAGCTACAAGCAGTTAGATTTGGGTATGTCATTTTAGGCGAAAATTGAAAAAAAAGGGGGCCGATCCTTCAGAGGTTTTTAGAAAGTACAACAAAAATATATATATTTTAAGCTGAAAACCTACCGCCAAAATCTTCTTCCAGTAGTCAACAGGTTCTTCTAGCAAGCTCAAAGAGAGTACCACTCTCCCAAAAATCATGACTCTTTTAAACCCTTCATGCTTCTTTCTGCTAACTCATCGTGACTAGCACCTGCTCCAATGACGCATTCAGTAGTTAACACCTAATGCGGAGGCAGGATGTTAACCTACACAGGATGTCAGCCTTGGCAGGATGTCCCTTCCTGGCCGCTCTGACCAGGATGTCCCTTCCTGGCTGCTCCGACCAGGATGTCCCCTCCTGACCTCTACGACCAGGATGTCCCCTCCTGACCTCTATGACCAGGATGTCCCCTCCTGACCTCTATGACCAGGATGTCCCCTCTTGGCCTCTATGACCAGGATATCCCCTCCTGACCTCTATGACCAGGATGTCCCCTCCTGACCTCTCTGACCAGGATGTCCCCTCCTGACCTCTCTGACCAGGATGTCCCCTCCTGGCTGCTCTGACCAGGATGTCCCCTCCTGACCTCTATGACCAGGATGTCCCCTCCTGGCCTCTATGACCAGGATGTCCCCTCCTGACCTCTATGACCAGGATGTCCCCTCCTGGCTGCTCTGACCAGGATGTCCCCTCCTGGTCTCAATGACCAGGATGTCCCCTCCTAACCTTTATGACCAGGATGTCCCATCCTGACCTCTATGACCAGGATGTCCCCTCCTGAACTCTATGACCAGGATGTCCCCTCCTGGCCTCTATGACCAGGATGTCCCCTCCTGGCTGCTCTGACCAGGATGTCCCCTCCTGGCCTCTATGAACAGGATGTCCCCTCCTGACCTCTATGACCAGGATGTCCCCTCCTGACCTCTATGACCAGGATGTCCCCTCCTGGCTGCTCTGACCAGAATGTCCCCTCCTGGCTGCTCTGAACAGAATGTTGCCTCCTAGCCGCTCTGACCAGGGGATTTCCAAGCTAGCATTCTTCATGTACTTTATTACGGGCGGCAGGGTAGCCTAGTGGTTAGAGTGTTGGACTAGTAACCGGAAGGTTGCGAGTTCAAACCCCCAAGCTGACAAGGTACAAATCTGCCGTTCTGCCCCTGAACAGGCAGTTAACCCACTGTTCCCAGGCCGTCATTGAAAATAAGAATTTGTTCTTAACTGACTTGCCTGGTTAAATAAAGGTAAAATAAAAAATAAAATAAAAATTAACCTCAACTTTTAAAAGACAAATTTTTAAACATTACCGTTCCCCACTTAGCTCCATTACAATCCTACTCTCACCTGATGTTTTATTCACATTATCTCGTAGATATCCATCATTACAACATTTCATTATTATAACCTTTCATTATCAACCTCCTACAGGCCCTAGGGCCTTGTTCCTATAGGCTCAACAAACCTAGTCTATATGCATCATCCTTTAATGCAAACAGCATTATAACGTTGCTATCCCTTTAAATGCATGACACTAATCCCCTTTAATAAATATCTTCCACTGTACATTTTCCCATTCTTTCAAACTTCAACATTTATTAACACATTTACATTTTTATTTTACTAAATTCCAGTCCCAATTAGTTTATTTTACTACTTTATATTTTTTTCTTATTTTTTATTTTCCAACGTGTCTGTAAAATGTCACAGAGCACCTTAACCCACTACTCCTGGCAACTTCATTTGATATCTGTCACGCCCTGACCATAGAGAGCTTTTTATTCTCTATGTTGATTAGGTCGGGGTGTGACTAGGGTGGGTCATCTAGGTGATTTATATTTCTATGTTGGTCTGGTATGGGTCCCAATCAGAGGCAGCTGTTTATCGTTGTCTCTGATTGGGGATCATATTTAGGCAGCCATTTCCCCTTTGTGCTTGGTGGGATCTGGTCTATGTATAGTTGCCTTTTAGCACTATTGTTAGAGTCACGGTTCATTTTGAGATTGTAGATTTTTTTGCTGCGAGTTTCACCTAGAAATAAAGAAAATGTGGAACCCAGATCACGCTGCACTTTGGTCCACTTATTATGATGATCGAGACAGAAGATCCAACCTACAAAGGACCAAGCATCGTGCCCAGGAGGTAATGGCATCCTGGTCTTTGGAGGAGATTAGGGAGAGAACATCCTGGACTTGGGACGACATAATAGCAGGAGAGAAGAGCCTGCCATTGAAGCAGGCGGAAGCAGCGAAGGAGGGACAGCGACAAAGTCAGGGAGGAAGGCCACAGAAACTCCAATAATTGTTTTTGGCGGGGGCACATGGAGCAGTCGGCGGAGGAGTGAACCAGAGCCAACTCCCCGTACTCACCGTGGGGAGTGTGTGACCGGCACCATGTTTTGCGGTGATACCCACTGTGTCTCCAGTGCGTATTCACAGTCCGGTGTGTCCTATGCCAGCTTCTCGCACTTGTCGTGGTAAAGTCGGTATCTGTCCAGGACGGGTTGTGCCGCCTCAGTGACGGCTCCGGCGACATTTCACAGTCCGGAACCTCCAACGACGGTCCACAGTCCGGAACCTCCAACGACGGTCCACAGTCCGGAACCTCCAACGACGGTCCACAGTCCGGAACCTCCAACGACGGTCCACAGTCCAGAACCTCCAACGACGGTCCACAGTCCGGAACCTCCAACGACGGTCCACAGTCCGGAACCTCCGGCGACGGTCCACAGTCCGGAACCTCCAACGACGGTCCACAGTCCGGAACCTCCAACGACGGTCCACAGTCCGGAACCTCCAACGACGGTCCACAGTCCGGAACCTCCAACGACGGTCCACAGTCCGGAACCTCCAACGACGGTCCACAGTCCGGAACAACGACGGTCCACAGTCCGGAACCTCCAACGACGGTCCACAGTCCGGAACCTCCAACGATGGTCCACAGTCCGGACAACCTCCTGAAATCCTCCTGATTTCCCCTTTGTGCTTGGTGGGATCTGGTCTATGTATAGTTGCCTGTTAGCACTATTGATAAAGAAGATGTGGAACCCAGATCACGCTGCGCTTTGGTCCACTTATTCTAACGAGAGTGACAGTATCGCATTATTATATTCCTCTCTCATTTACAGATATCATGACTTGACTATGAGACGAGGCTGTATCTAGGTGGGTTTTTATTCAACTGCGTCTGGCTGGCTAGCAAAATGTTAAGTCACCAAAATGACTTGTAAATAATTATTGAGGTAGCTATGTAATCTAACTCGACACTTATTAACTACTACAAACGAATGAAAATGTTGCAAACTCATCACGTGCCCTATGGAAGCACCGCTAACCAAACAACAGCACTTTATTAAAGGGCAACTACATTTCCCATTTATTTCCCAGAACTGAAAAATCATCCCCTGATGCGGTTTAAGGTTGTGAACACAGAATATCTCATTTGGTTGCTTTTCTATTAACAGCATAAGGTCGATGTGGAAATCAAATTAGCATAATACAAAAATCCCCATGAAAATCTGTCAGTTTAAGCTAGAGAGAGTATCTGTTTGTTTTTTCATTGGATGCGTCTCAATCCACCTTCATCGGTCAGAGAGGGAAAAGAGTGGTAGAGAGGAAGAAGGAGAGGGTAGAGAGGGAAAAGAGTGGTAGAGAGGAAGAAGGAGAGGGTAGAGAGGGAAAGGAGTGTATCGGTGGAGGGTAGAGAGGGAAAAGAGTGGTAGAGAGGAAGAAGGAGAGACGGAGAGGAGAGATGTCAGAAAGGCAGATTGACGTGACGTTGAGTGAAAGGGGGGTGAAGGAAAGAAAGGAAATGAAACGTCATATTCAGATTCTCCGTTCCCTCGTTCCACTTCAAAGCATCTCTCTTCCCCTCTCTACCTCTGTCTCTTCCTCCCCCTCCCTCCCTCTCTCTCTCCCTCTCTCTCTCTCTCTCTCCCTCTCCCTCTCCCCCTCTCTCTCTCTCTCTCTCTACCTCTCTCTTCCTCTCCCTCTCTCTCTCTCTCTCTCTCTCTCTACCTCTCTCTTCCTCTCCCTCTTTCTCTCTCTCTCTCTCTCCCTCTCTCTCTCTCCCTCTCTCACACACACACAC